>NC_057807.1:6616326-6688442 GCF_018294505.1 Triticum aestivum
GAGGTCCCTGCAAAGGTCCCGGTCTTCACCGCTAGGGCTTCGGGCCCTCCTTTTGCGTCACGACAGGAGGTCATCGCCCTGAAAGTGACATCGTCGGCTCGCCGGAGTATACCTGCCAGCCGGCAGTATGCATGCATTATTATTTTTTGAATCTGAGAACTTATCAGTAGCGTGCGGTAGGAACAAGCGCGGTTAATATCCACTAACATTAGTGTCATGCCATGTAGCCACACACCACTAATAGTTTGTGGTTCGCACTCATGGGTGGGGGGATAGGCGTTCCCTGACACTGGACATTGCTGATATGCATGTTATTAGTGGCTTGCACTCCTGGTTCACACGCAGCTGATATTTCAGCAGATTAACAGCGGCATGCCATTTCTAAGGCACGTCGCTGGTAGAAAAACTTTATAAGAAATTCCTGCACTAGTAATACATATTGTGGAGAGAATAAGAGCCGCCAAAACTAGCTTATTAAGTAATTCACCGAGTAAGGACAGGATATGCTTGTATCATTTTAAGGTTAAGTTCATTAGGAATGGACACGAAAAAATTATAAGTACAAGTGCAAACTTAAATCGATAAATAAGGAAGAAAAATGGTAGATACAGTATGGTACAACTAGCTTATTATGTAATTAGACATATAAGACATATTTAGACACCTCTCGGCGGCCAGGTTGGTTGAAATATTATATAATCGGAAATCAAAATTGCAAATCTTCAAGTACCTAACTAAGAATAAGTTGATTAGGAATAGACACTCTAAAATACTCACTTCGTCACATAATATAAGAGCGTTTTTGATATTATAATAGCTAGCGCCTTTGACCGCTCAATTCATGGAGACTTTGAACTGATGCACGACGAAGACAAGTTGTTCAAAGAATAAAAGCTGACACAACTAGCATATTAAGAAACAGTCAAGGAATGTCAAACTGCGCGTAAGACTTACACTCACTACTGCCATGCGGGGCATTTAGCTTGCTTGACATAATATTAAAAAACATGCACATAACTAGCTTATTAAGTAAATAATCGAGGAATGTCAGACTTCATTCATACCATTTTCTAGCTTGACACGCATGTAAGTACCTATATTCACACCGTCATCTGGGCTGCTAATTGCTAATGGCAATATATACAATTGCACCACATGCACACCAGCGCGCCTTTGATCGCCCAGTTCATGTTTAAGTAGTGTTTATTTGCTCCCTCAGGACCAGTTCACGTTTAAAGAGTGTTTAATTTGCTACCTCAGGACCAGTTCACAAGCAGCCCCCCTGTTATTCGACAACCATTAATTTGTCTTTCTATCCATGCTGACCTATCAATAAGGCCCTTTCCAGTGCTCCACCGTGTACAGGTGCTAAGTATTGCCACATATATAAAAAATCTGAGGTGGCAAGGTTGTTAGAGAGGAGTTTGGTGATCCCCGGGAAAACCAATGCCAAGAGCGCGGATCTATGCAAAATACTTAAACAAGAGAAGTTTACGGTGTGTTTGCAAAAGTATAATTCTTGTGTTATATAGTTTATATTAGGATGCTAAAATTGACAACCTAGGTATACGCGTAGGACTTATAAACTGAAACGGAGGGAGTATATAATCTGCAGTCAAAGTCGCAAATACCCAGGCAGCTAATCAAGGTTAAGTTGATTAGGAATAGACACTCGTAAATAATAAATACAAAGGGAGATTAGAATCGATGGATGACGATGACAAGTCGTACACACAATAGAAGCCGACACAACTAGCGTATTAACTATCTAATCGAGGAATGTCAAACTGCACTTATATCGTTTTCTATCTAGGCACATAAGTTGTATATTCACACGTCATCTGTGGCGGCTAGCTTGCTTGAAATAATATAGAATAAAACCGCACACAACTAGCTTACTACGATTCTCTCTCTTAAAAAAACCAGCTTGCAATACATAGTTAATAGAGGAATATCTGTCAAGAAACAAGATCACCAAATGGCCTAAACTCCAATGTTTGGCCCATGGTTGCTATCTCCATTCTTGGGAAAACTTGGGACTCGAGAAATGCAGCTGTCTTCAGGGATGAATTTCAACTGTCTAGAATCACTCTAAGAAATATAATAACTGATCGATTTCTCTCTCGGGGGATTTACCGCTTTAAAGACATTGCTCAAAGAGACTATGTTAGGCAGTGGCTTATGTGCCTTTCCTCTAGACTTCCCACTTCCTGAGAGGTGTGTTCTGATGTAATTTCTCTTGTAAAACTCTGTTTGAGTGGTAATACATTCAGGTGGGGAAGCTCCCCCAACCCCCCATTCAAAAATAATAATAGAGGAATATCATCTTGTGCTTATATAATTTTCGAGCTAGGCATGCATTTAAGTAAGTATACTCATACCGTCATCCAGGGTGGCTAGCTTGCTATTGGTAATGTATAGAATTACATATCTTGCACACCTGGTGCCTTTGATCGCTCAGTTCATGTTTATGTAGGGTATCATTTGCTCCCCCCAAATGGGTTCACACACAACCTCCCTTGTTTTTTCTCAAAGAAAGGATCTGAAGGAAAGAGTACTAAACATTAACAACCACTAATTTGTCTTTCTGGCCATGATGACCGATCAATAAATTGCCAAACAGAAATAATCTTTTGGCAACACATTATGGAGCTGCAATACTCAAATTGAAAAATCAAGTAAATAGTAGCCAAGCTAGCTAATGAGAGGAAATGCCGGGGAAAAAATGATAGGTGTGGACAGGGACTTACTGATTCTGAGGGCTCACGACCCTCGTGTCGGTGGTTACACTTACTAGTAACCGTGTGCATGAAACACATGCTCGGTTTGGCAGTAATAATATTTCTAAGATTAACTGCAATTAATGCTGACTCCAAGATTATTTTTATTTAATGCAGTTAATTTTGTTTCCAAATTTTGATTAATGCAATTAACATGTTTTTAAATTATTGATGATGTGATGGATACATACATCATTGAAGCAATGTGAGACGTTGGATATAGATGGTTGCATGACTTACATCATTTGGGTTGACCAAATTAATGCTTTCATAAGTATACTAGATAACTGTTCATGCATTGCTACGAGGTATAAATACTCTAGTACGTTAGTCCATATTTACTTGTCCATACTAAATGTAATTATGCAAGCAAATGTTACCAAATCAGGCCTAAAAATTTTGCTACCCATCCATACATGATGGGGAAGGTAAAGAATCCCAATGTGTGTTCAATGTTGCTACCAAGTTGCTGCTAGCTGCCGGAAGGTGCGCTGTATGTCCTCGCTCTCCATGATTGGAAAGGAAAATATCCCTGTCCCATGCAACAATAAAAAGTCACCGCATGCCGCCCAACAATTTATGGTACATCCATCCCGTTCATTGCTAGTTACTAGAAAAGTAGATCAGGGGCTAACTAGGAAAAATAGAGATATAGTAGAAAATTTTACATAAATCAGAGTTATCAGACCACTAAAATTTTGAACACATGCTAACACACCCTAACCCTATGAGAACATCCATACATGATTCGAAAGAAAAAGAGTCCCGTTGCATGATACTATCAAGTTGCCACCGATTTTCGTGTTGCAAGCAAGTCGCCACCGACGACCAGCAGATTAACCGTACGTCCGCCCCGATAGTTATTGGGAAGAAAAGATCTACGTTCCAAGATGGTATCAAGTCGCCTCGATCTGCTGGCCAATTCATTCTACGTCCTCCTCGTCCGTGATTGTAAATAAAAAGATCCTCGTCCCATGAGACAATCAATAGTCACCCCGGATGCCGAGCAATTCACGGTATATCCTCTATGTCCATTACTAGAAAGAATAAAAGTACATCACAGGCTAACCATAAAAACGCGAAACAGAGTAGAAAATTTCACATAATTCAAAGATAAATTTAAGTTCTGAAATTGTAGCCATTAGATGATCCAAAACCTTATTTCAAGAAGTATTCTTGAAAATTTCACAAAAATAGAGGATATGAGACCGTTAAATTTTTTATGTTATGTAATTGTAACCGTTATGTTATGTGTAATTTTTTATGTTATGTAATCTGTGGCTGGGAAGAAAAATATCTACATTCCATTCTGCCATCAAATCGCCACTAGCCGCCGGCCGATTTGTTGTACGTCCTTCCCAGCATTGATTGGAAAGAAAAAAAATCTCCATCCCACACAACAATCAACAGTCGATGCCGGCCGCCTATCAATTGATGGTACATCCTTCCCTTCCATTACTAGAAAGAATAAAGATAAATCACAGGCTAACAAGAAAAAAAGAATTAGAGTAACAAATTCCACATACACCTAAAATATCAGACCATTAAAAATTGAACTTATGTAATTGTAGCCATTATATCCCTCGAAAAAAAAAGTTGTAGCCATTATATCATCCAAAGCCTTTTTTTTTTGCGGGATATCATCCAAAGCCTTAATAGTTCAAGAAAAATTATCCACCTAAGCCACCGAAGTATTCATACCTAAAAAAATTTCCACCCCCTCGCTACGTGATTGGAGAGAAAAACCTAAAGTTTGTCCCATTCGTGATTGGAAAGAAAAAGAGTCATGTTCCGTGCTGCTAGCAAATCGTCACAAGCCGATTCGACATATATATGTCCTCGCCGTCCGTGATTCTGAAAGAAAAGATCAGCATTCCATGTTGCTATCAAGTCGCTGCTAGCTGATGGCGATTCATCGTACGTCCTCCCCGGTTGTGATTGGAATGAAAAAGTTTTCTGTCCCATGTAACAATCAACAGCCGCCGCCGGGCGCCCAACAATTCGTGGTATGTCCTTCTCTTCCATTTCTAGAAAGAATAAAGGGTCACATGCTAACTAGAAAAAGGAGAAATAGCGTACTCCCTTCAGATCAAAATAATTGACGCAATATTAGTACATATTAGAGGCTGGTTATTTAGAAGCTGTGTAAATTAATTTGGATCATATGAAGTAGAAAAATTCTCATAAATCAGAGATATCACACCATTAAAATTTGAAGTTATGTAATTGTAGCCATTAGGTCATCGAAAGCCATAATAATTCAAGATAATTACCCACCTAAAACACAGAGGTGTCCTACCTAAACATTGTCCACCCCCTCCGTACGTGATTGGAAAGGAAACCTAAACATTGTCTCCCCCTCCATTCATGATTGGAAAGAAAACGAGTACCGTTCCATGCTGCTATCAAGTCGCCATCGATTTCCGTCCTGCTAGCAAGTCGCCGCCAGCCGATTCACCGTGCGTCCTCCCTTCCGTGACTAAGAAGGATACGCGTTCCATGCAGCTATCACGTCGCCGCTAGCCGCCGGCCGATTCGTTGTACGTCATCCCCGGCTGGGCGCACAGCAATCAACAGCCGCCGCCGGTCGCCCTCCCCTTTCTTTAGTAGTTAGTAAATGTGTCTACGCGTTGCAACAGGAGAAAAATTCCATGATCACAGCACAGCGACATCCTGATGATGCCAGCCGGCTGCAGGTGCAGAAACAAAGGTTTAAAAGAAATGCATATTCCCCGTGCACTAATCATGAAACGAGCCTTAGTGCCGGTGGTAAAAAACACTTACGTCATAGGTTCCATGCAGGTCATCAGCTCTTATGTTATATCCCTCCTTTCTAGTTTATAGGGCTCAAATCTGAAATCTCATCAACCAAGACATTTTATGAGTGGAGTAATATTCCTTTCTGTGGTATTTATTATTACGAAATTGCTTCACAGACGACATCATATGCATGATCTGCAGCCGATATTTCCTTCGCAACTGCTCTAGCTTCAGCTTTGAATAAAAAAACAATTGCCTAAACACCGTTGGTGCTGCTACATAGTATCGTCCAGCCGTCGGGCACAAAATTATCGTCCATGCAGCAGTGCTCTTATTATTAAGCTGCTAGGCCACTTAGGGCTATTGCGGCGAACTGGGCCTAGCTCAAATGGTTAGGTTCTTTGTAATGGAACCAGACCAGCAACGTTCAAGCCCTAGACTTGGCATTGTTGCTTGCATTTTTCTGGATTTATTTCATACTTTTTGACGATGCTCGCTTAGTGGGTGCAGATGTTCCCGTCAGCTACAGAGACGCCTGTGATGAATTTCCTCAATCTCAAGATTATTTCTCGACTTAGTATATTGGAGGCGCTGCGCATGTGTGTTCATAGGGCTAGTTGGATGTGCGTATATATAAGCATCTGTGTTTGTACTGTGTTTGAAAAATATAATGTATGCGTGCAAACTGCAAAGTCTACCTTTAATTTCTCTGTCTCCCAATAAAATGTAAAAAGTATTATTGTATATTAAAATATACATTAGTTTTTTGTTCATTAGGCTAGTTGTAATGGAGAGTATCATATACTAGTATCATGCATATGATACTAGTGTATAATACCAATTTCGTAATGCATAATATCATAAGTTGGTATCTTGGGTTACGTTATTAATTACCATGCATGACACAAAGTAATGCAACATTTAGTATGATACGGTAGCATGATATGATACCATATCCTCTCTTTCCTCATTTAATTATGTGCCACATCATCTAAAAAATCTAGTTGACATGCATGATACCCCCAATGATACTACCATTACGACCAACCTTAACTTAATCTTCTATCTACCTTTTCAGATCTCACCCATGAAATTTTGGTTTACCTCCCATGATTATTAAATGACCCAATCAATGGAGATGTACAAAGTCCACCTTTAATTTCTCAAAAAAATATTGGCTTTAAATCCCAAGATTTGCATCCCCTTTTGAAATATTTTCCCATGCAATCCGATTTTAGCTCTGACTATCGATGCATGACCGATTTAATCGGGTTGCTCAAACCCCCTCACATGAATCTGGCTTTTAGTGCTCACCACCAATTTTAACGGTCTCTTAATCCCACAATTAATGCAACCCTATTATGAATTATGTGCCACCAATTTCTCAATCCAACAATTAATTGGTCCTTGTTTTTAGTTATGCCATGGCCCATGGCTAATCGTTCCATCAATCCCATTTAATTAGAGCCCATCTAGGAAAGTATATGTGCAGCATGCACTTTTTTGCAGACGTCGGACTCATTCTCTTTTTCCTTAGGTCTGTGTTTTTTTTATAAAGCTTCCAATATGTTCATCAACTGTTAAGGTAGTACAAAAAACATTAAAAGTAAAGTTTACATCTAGGTCCGTAGACGACCTAGCGACGACTACAAGCACTGGAGCGAGCCGAAGGTGCGCGTCGTCATTGCCCCTCCTTTGTCAGAGTCAAGCAAACATTGTTGTACCAGAGAGTCGGTAAGTCGTTGTGTTAAGGCTCCATAAGATCAGCGCACCAGAACAGCTTGATCTAACGGTCTGTGTCGACCGGTGCCTAGCATTGGCTCAAGGGAAAAGGATGAGTAATAAGAAAACGAAACCACATTATAGGATGATATCATCTTAGATGAGATATAATGTAGTTTCATCCATATATGTCATAGACAGACCCCACATATAATACTATCAAGCCTCTCGCGACAAGCTAGGCTGTACAACCGTAGGTGGATACTAGCTGTAAGACAATAAGTTTTGGGGAACCAGCACACCCCTCTAGGGTGGCTTATCTCATTATATATAATGGTTGTGTTACAATATGTACCATATACGTACATAGGTACAGAAGCTATACATAGTCTAACACCCTCCCTCAATCTTAGCCACTTTCTAAAGAACTGAGAAGGGTAAGATTGCGCCTACAAGCCTCAAACTGTGGCAGCGGTAAAGGCTTAGTGAAGATGTCTGCAAGTTGATCCTTAGATGAGATAAACTTGATCTGGAGTTGCTTCTGTGATACACGTTCCCGTACAAAGTGATAGTCAACTTCAATGTGTTTCATTCGGGCATGAAATACTGGATTTGCAGAAAGGTATGTAGCACCTATGTTATCACACCAAAGAATAGGAGGCTGTGGTTGAGACAAACCCAACTCCTGAAGCAAAGACTGCACCCAAATAATCTCTGCAGTAGCATTAGCCACAGCCTTGTACTCAGCTTCAGTACTGCTACGTGACACAGTAGCCTGTTTCCGAGCACTCCAGGCGATCAAATTAGAGCCAAAGAATACTGCATAACCCCCCGTGGATCGCCTGTCATCTGGGCTACCAGCCCAATCTGCAGCAGAGAAGGCCGAAAGGACCTGAGAGGAAGTCGGCCGAATATGCATACCAAATGTCAGGGTGAACTGAACATAACGAAGAATGCGTTTAACAGCAGCCCAATGAGTATCTCCGGGAGCCTGAAGATACTGACAAACCCTGTTAACAGCATAAGAGATATCTGGTCTCGTGATCGTCAAGTACTGAAGTCCACCAACAATGCTCCTGTACTCTGTGGCATCCGCAGGAGACAAAAGCTCACCATCAACAGCTGTTATCTTGTCGGTAGACGACATGGGTGTGGTGGTCGGTTTGCACTTCAGCATGCCAGCTCTCTGTAACAACTCCAAGGAGTACTTCTTCTGCGTAAGGACAAGACCAGTAGCACGAGGAGTGACCTCAACTCCAATAAAGTAGTGAAGCTTCCCAAGATCTTTGACCGCAAAATCAGCACCAAGAGAGCAGACAAGAGCATCAGCAGCATACTGAGAAGAGCTGACAAGGATAATATCATCGACATATACCAAAAGATACATAATGACTTCTGGCTTCTGTAGCAGAAATAACGAAGTGTCAGCAGTAGACGGCACAAACCCATGAGCACGAAGGGCAGAGGCAAGGCGGGCATGCCAGGCACGAGGAGCTTGCTTCAAACCATATAGTGCTTTGGAAAGACGACAGATATAGTCAGGATGATCAGGATCAGAGAAACCAGGCGGCTGTTTCATATAAACCTCTTCCTCCAAAAATCCATGTAGAAAAGCATTCTGCACATCAAGTTGACGAAGTGACCAACCACGAGAAACAGCAATGGAGAGAAGAAGCCGAATAGTGGTAGGCTTGACGACAGGACTGAAGGTGTCCTCATAGTCAAGACCATGACGCTGCCGAAAACCGCGAGCAACAAGTCGCGCTTTGTAACGCTCAATAGATCCATCCGAATGCTTCTTCACTTTGAATACCCATTTTGAGTCAATAACATTTACCCGTGGTGGTGGAGGAACGAGAGTCCATGTCTTGTTACGAAGAAGAGCATGAAACTCCTGCTCCATAGCCTCTCGCCAATGTGGAATGCGCAGGGCAGCCTGATATGAGCGAGGCTCAGAAGATGGATCCGCAACAGCAGCAGCCAAACAAGCAGCCAACCAAGCAACCGTACCATCCTTACGTTCCTTAGGTTTGAAAATGCCACTGCGACTGCGTGTATGTGGTCGGGACATAGGAACCACCGAGGTCGACGGAGCAGCCTGCAACGGGCTAGAGGACGGCGACGTTGACGAGTCAGCCGGTGACGAGGAGCCAGTCACGGTAGCCTCGGACTCGGTTGGCGAAGAAGGCCGACCCACCGGCGAAACCGGCAGAGCAGACGAAGCAGCTGGCGACTCCGGCATAACAGACCGGGCCGATGGCGAGCTCGGCATAGTGGGCCGGGGCGCGGCCGGTGTCGCGGGCCGATCCGCTGATGAAGGCGACGTGAGGACCCGAGCCGCGGGCGAAGACGGCGTGACGGGCCGAGCCGCAGGCGAAGACGGCGTGACGGGCCGAGCCGCGGGCGACTCGGCGGCCGCTGGCGAAACGGACCGAGCAGTGGAGATGCTCGGCGCGACGGGCTCGTCGGGTGACCATGCATGGGCACGCGAATCGATGCCATGCAACATAGGGCGATCGACGTGCCCACCAGAAGACGACGATGATGATGGTGAATCCTCCAACAGCTCCAAACGAGCTCCACGTCCGGTTCCTACACCATGGTTAGGTAACAGCAAAGGAGAGTATGCAACATCATCAAATTGGTCAGAAGCAACAGAGGATGAATGCAGGGATGGTGGTTCGACAGTGGACACAGGAAGGTTGGCAAAGGGAAAAACATGCTCATCAAACACGGCGTCCCGAGATATATAGACATGATTAGTGGGAACATGAAGACATTTGTAACCTTTATGAAGAGAGCTATAGCCAAGAAAAACACACTTCTTAGAACGAAACTCAAGCTTGCGCTTGTTATATGGACGAAGATGCGGCCAACAAGCACACCCAAATACCTTGAGAAAGGTATAATCAGGTTGTTCATTAAGGAGAACCTCAATGGGAGTCTTCATGTTTAAAACACGAGTAGGAGTACGGTTGATGAGAAAGCATGCAGTGGTGAAAGCATCACTCCAAAACCGAAACGGAACAGATGCATGGGCCAAAAGAGTAAGACCAGCTTCAACAATATGACGATGCTTACGTTCGACTGAACCATTCTGCTGATGTGTATGTGGACATGCTAAACGATGAGCTATCCCAAGCGACTGAAAGAAAGGCCCGCGGCCGGGGCGGACGCCGCCAACCCCGCCAGCGGGGCAGTGTGATCCGCTTGCGGCAGGAGCGGCGGGATGACGCCTGCGGAGTCCGCAGCGGACGGCGGCGCCGCGGTGTGGACCACGAGGTCACGCCCAAGCGAGGGCGCCGGCGGCGTGGAGAAGACGGAGCCGATGCTCCTTGTCCCGATCGGAGCCGGAACAGAGACGGCATCGAGCGGGAGGTTGAGCAGAGCCGCAAGAGAAGCCGGGAGGAAGCCCGCAGCAGTGGAACCGGTGGTGGCGGCGCTCGACATGGCGGCGGCGCGATCGGTGGCGCGGCGGCGGCGGTGAAGGCGGCGGCGGCTGCGGCGGCGGTGCGGGTATTAGGGTTTAAAAGCGGAAGCGATCGTAACCTAGCGTGATACCATGTAAGACAATAAGTTTTGGGGAACTAGCACATCCCGCTAGGGTGGCTTATCTCATTATATATAATGGTTGTGTTACAATATGTACCATATACGTACATAGGTACAGAAGCTATACATAGTCTAACACTACCTTGATAGTACTCAATCTAGCAGGCTTCTTGCTAAGGCGATTCTCCTATCTATATATACTCTGCAAGGGATTGCCAGCTACCAAACTAATTTATCTCTGAGAGGGAGAGAGAGAGAGGGAGAGAGAGAGAGAGGGGGAGAAAGAGAGAGAGAGAGAGAGAGAGAGAGAGAGAGAGAGAGAGAGAGAGAGAGAGAGATGTGGAGGCTAAAGATCGGGGAGGGTGATGGCAACCCACTGCTGCGTACCACCAGCGGCCACGTCGGCCGGGAGGTATGGAAGTTTGATCCTGCCGCGGACGACCCCGAGGAGGTCGCCGCTGTGGAAGCCGCCCGCCGGGACTTCACCAGCCGCCGGTACCAGATGAAGAACAGCTCCGACCTTCTCATGCGCATGCAGGTCTCCTTAGTTGCACTCTTTCTTTCTTTCACATACGCTGCTACCATGTGTATGCAATTAGGAGGGCTTGACGAAAATCAGGACCGTGTTAAACTTCACCTATATATGATTGGGAACGTGTTCCACTTCAAAAGAAATCGGTCAAACTTCACCATGCATTACTTTTTACTTTTTACTGCAGTTGGGACTAAGATCATCTATATATGGTTGTGTGCAATCCAAGGGGTTTCAACCTCCTTTCCTAAAGAAAACTAGCGAGTAGTGCGCGGCGGCACGCCGCCGCTCCAGTGATTCGCTGGGGTTTGTTTCTATGTAGTACTTATATGAGAATCGTTGTACATTTTGCATGTTTGTGTTTTTGCAATGAGTGAGAGAGCAGTTGTGCAATAGTAGTTTCTAGATAGAGTTTTTACATTACAATAGCATGAATTGTCTCGCTGATGTACGATGTCATGAGGTCTTTCTGATGTAGTGATACAGAGTTGAGCCCAGTTCCTCCCTTCAGTTTTCCAAGGCCTACACACATCAGTTTAGTGAAGGCTGAACATTTCATCAGAAAATAAAAAGAAATCAATCTGTCACTCAAATATGAAGCTTAACTTTACACAATCTGACACTCAGTTAACCGAAGTACTCATTATACATAGCGAGCTACAGACCACCAAAACTAATCCTATCCTTGTCTGACATAGTTCACAATCTAGAAAGGGATGGCATAATCTACACTGTCCATTTTGCAAGAACAACATTGCACCCCTGCAATCTAGATCTGCATGGATGGCAAGCGAGTTAATCTGTGAAATATAATTGTGCATCATTAAAAAATATGGAGCCTTAATCATTACTAAGTACCAACGCCTGAAGTGAATTCAACAAGTATTCGTGAGGAAGCAAGTCTGACACTCCCGAAGCAGGTATTCTCTCGCGGCCAAACAACTCCTGAAGCCTGGAATCACATAGCATTGACATGCCAAACAACTCCTGAAGCCTATAGTCACATAGCATTGACACACCCGTAGGATCCTCTACACAATCAAAGAGAGCATAAGCAGATTTCATGCATTCTAACGGGGTTAAAAATTGCATCGTCAATGATGGCATTATTAGGTGGGAAAAGGACAAGGGTATGATTGGCACACATTCTATACCATAACACTACTTACGGAGGAGTACATGTTCCTTAATGCAAATAATGAATCTTGTATTCGAAAACTGCTATAATTAACTTTTGAGATGGATACAGTTCCAAACCACAAACCACATTGTAGGACAAAACAAAAACTACAACATATCATGATGCATTCAGAGTCGTCCTATAGGAAGAACACATCCAAACTGGTCTTTGAGAACCAAAAGTTCAGGTGGGATTTCTTTCTCCGGAGAAGCTCCGAACCAATCCTTAAAATGACCAGGTAAAACTGGTTTTAGTCCAAAAGTGCAGATTCGTATACAACCATTTTGTAGACTTACACAAAATATACAGCATGAAAATTGCAGCATTCCATCTTCAAATTATTACACTTCAGACATGGCAAGAATGGTGTCTAGTCCAACGGAGCAATCGAAATGATGACTGTGGCAGTAAATTAGATGCGTGCAAATTAATGATGTAAAGTTGCAACTAACTCGGGAGTGGACAGAAGTCAAGAGCAATCTACCATTTTGTCTCAAATCCTTGACTCATCATCATGTAATACAATTAGTCCTGTCAAACTGATATATTTCTTAGAGGACCAGCGGAGCCAGAAATCATAGAACTTGATGTGTACACCTGCATAGAACAGAAACAACATTAGGTATAATTTTGTTCCGATGAACCTGAATACAAAAAACAAAAATTCAGAAGCACACTCTACTGTTAAGATTTCTATCTTATAATCCACCGCCATAAGAATTTGTGAGGAGCTATACCATGAGCCAAATAAAAGGAAGCGTGAAGAATTAATGTTAAGTTTTTGACAACACAATGAAGTGGTCATTTTTAGGATACTTTTAGAAAGAAAGTAGCAATTCCAGAGCAAGCACAGAGAAGCAATACTAACTAAAGGATGCAACTACATAATAAATCAAGCAAGATTTGATTCACGTGATCTATTTTATATATTTGTCCTAAGGGTCAGGGTCCAACTCATTTACCTTCTCCATTGGAAAAATCATTGCTGAAAAACAAGTTTCTAATGCTCCACATGAAAATGGCACCATACACTTCACCTTCAAAACCTTGAACTCTTACTCTTCAGCCAGACAGCAAGAGATTGAAACAATGTCAAAATCCAAGGAGAGAAAACCACAAGACTAAAACATCCATAGAAAAGTATATACAACATAAAATGCACATATATATATCCGTGTTCTTCCTTCCACACTTGCATGTAGGATGAGCTCAGACTATAACAAGGCTAAAACATTCAATATCTCTTCCAATTCAGTTTTTTGAGGATGGTATAGCTGCTTACATATTCTTATTGCGGTGGTCAGAGGTTGAGCTGGCCAGGAGTTCGATCAAGAGTTAGTTGCTGGGGAAACATGTACGATGGGCGGCAGTGTTTCCGTGGATGGCTATCATGACCTGAAGCAGAGCGAGCTCAACATGAAGAACAGCAGCGGCTTGCGCTATTCCCAGTGATGGCATGACTCGACGTGGAGGGATGCTGGCTGTGGCAACACAACCACGAAAAGGAGCGCATCCGCAGTTAATGGCTTCACGCCATAGGGCTGCCTCCAGGAATTCTGGGCCCCAAACCGAAATGCAAAAAATAGCCTTACAAAGTGAAATTTTCATATAACTAAACCCCTCCAGTTATTTATAAATATATCAAGTATTAATAATGTGTACTAAATCAAAAAACCAAGCTCTTATTCTACTGAAAAGCTTTATCATGATTATCTTCTAATTCTTGAACATATCCAGTACACAGCAAGGCGAGCTAAGTACAGGATCAATTGATGAATAATAAACTGATCAATGATTCCAGAAAAGATGAACATTACTTATTTAGCTATAATGGCACACACTCTACCATTGGATTGAAAAGAAATTACAGAGAGATGGAAGACAGAAACAGGTCCAGTTGCTACAAGGTGATGACTACACATTGGCCAAAGAACTACAACTCGGTAGTAAGGGAAGGTAATAATTGAATATCAGAAGTAATCTTCTCTATGAATTTACAGAGCCTAGCAGCTTGCTGTTCGAAACCAAATAATGCAGATAGAGCGGGGTATGCTCCTATAGCTAGGGACTAACAGGGTGTGTACATATACTTGTCAAGGGGCATGCATCACATGATTAATAACTAATAGCTTGTTAATTTGGAGGCAATTATGTCAATGCCAGACAGCAAGACAGATCGGATGATGTGATACAGAAAGACAACGCAATCTACATTTACGTCATGGAAAACAAACAAATAATTTATTCAGTGACAATCATCAGCTACGACTAATCTTAAGAGTTACAATGAAGGCACTTCTAAAACTATGCACACAGATCAGACAAGTGACAATCATCAGCTATGCATGGCTAATCTTAAGAATTGCAAAAAAGGCACTTCGGAAACTATGCACACAAATCAAAAAAAAATCTTTCCCTTGTTGTCATCTTGCTACCACAGTTTTTTCAGTTCAGTGGAAGAATTGAACCACTTTTTTAAATTGTAAAGTTATATAAATTTGGTAGCTGAAACAAAATCAACAATTAAGGAATATTGTTTCTGCATGTAAATCAAATGCTCTGATCACAGAACTATTTATCCCCATACAATCTCTATTGTACATGTACTCTCCATGAGCATGATTTCTCTTAAGAGTAAAAAATAAAAAGAAAGGAACAAATCAGTACATAAATTACTCTTAATGTATGCCGTCAATGAATAGTTGAACATCTTTTATGCCAAAAGCAACATGCAGCAGAAAAATTAGGCCATATGATGGCTATAGAACTCTTTGCAGCAACAACACTGTCATTTTCTTCTTCATCCAAACAGCATCACACAAATCAGATCATCGACAACATAGTAGTAATCCTCATCCCAGCCATATACTCTCAAATCTCTCACATATCAGCGGTGCGCAAGTAGGAGCACGCATCACAGAACAATCATCACCAGACACTGAGTGAGAGAGAGAGAGAGAGAGAGAGAGAGAGAGAGAGAGAGAGAGAGAGAGAGAGAGAGAGAGAGAGATCTGACCGATGAGGCGGCGGCGGCAAGGGAGATGTTCCGGAAGGATTGAGGAAGTCGGAGGAGGGATCCAGGGGCGGGAGCGGGCTTGCTCTTGGCGACGCCGTCAAGCATGGGCCGGTGGTCTTCATCCATGGGGACCGCACGTTGACGTGCGAGGCGCCGCTGGGGAGGAGGAGGGAGGAAGCTGCTTCCACACGGAGCTCTTGGGCAGGGACAGCGCCGGGAAGCGAGGCACCAGACAGGCGATGCGGGGCGCGGGAATCCATGGCTGATGTGGAGTAGAGACCGGCTTCATGGCTGGGCCGGACGGGCTTGGCGGCCATAGGAGGGAGGGGGGCGACTGGGGAGAGGCAGAGGTGGAGCGGATTGTTTTATAGAAGGCACAGAACGGTGAAGATCTGTACAGAGTTTTCTAGAGGAAACTTGATAGGCAACAACAGATAAAAAAATATGCACGTGCATGCCAGAACGATCCAGAAAATCAGGAGGTGTCTTATGCAGATCGTTCAGTCACAGTTACACGCGTCATTTTACCACGACCCTGTAAAAAAAGTCAAAAAACCCAGAAAAATGAAACCCTTACGGGTCTAGTCTTCTTAGTAAATGGACATGTTAGACGTACGTGTCGCCACAGAGGGCTCACCGGACTGCCCCATCCAACAGCATCAACAGAGATGGTCGCAATGAAATTGTACTAGTATATGTACAGTCCAAATAAATGTGTATATGTGCTTCCTACGAATATATAATAGCTAGAAGTACCATTGCTCATTCTGTTTAGCTGAAAACTTGACCGCAACTTTGACTAGCCATATTTTATGTCATGCAGTTGTCCAAGTCAAACGGCCTCAAGACGAACCTTCCTGATCCCATCAAGCTTGAGCAGCATGGCTATGCCACACAAGAGGCCGTCTTGATATCTTTAAAGAGGGCCATCAGCCGCTATTCCACGCTGCAGGCAGATGATGGCCACTGCTGGCACTTTATTTCTCTTGCCCAGCTTGGTAGTACTTTCGCTTTCTCATTTACCAAGAACAATCTTTTTCTTATCTATTATCATCTTCATACATAAATGCTCCTTCCGTAAAGAAATATAAGAGCAGAGGAGTAGATGTTATTTTCCTGTTTTCACTCCCATCAGCCATTTTTTCAGATTATAGCATTGTATGTGACTGGATCACTGACTACTGTGTTGACATCTGAACATCAAAAAGAGATTCGGCGATATCTCTACAATCACCAGGCACGTATGAATGCCTAATGAACAACTTTGACTAAAACTATAATTAAAGATGCCTTGTATTTTCTGATATTAATTATCAAGAGTGCAGAATGAAGATGGGGGCTGGGGACTGCACATCGAGGGGACAAGCACAATGTTCTGTTCTGACATGAACTATGTTGCTTTGAGATTGCTAGGGGAGGGGCTGGATTCACATGGACCCATGCTGCAAGCTCGGAGTTGGATCTTGGACCATGGAGGAGCAACTTTAACACCATCTTGGGGAAAATTCTTTCTTTCGGTACGTATAGAACATAATAGGATGTCCAAAGTACATATGTACATACACACTTATTTTTGCAGTTGGTCTTGAAACGGAATGGAGTACATATATTGGGCAGCCTCATATCCTTCATCCCAAAAGGGAATGGAGTACATATGTTGTTGGATTTTCAACCTAGAGGGATTCCTTGTCTTATATTTCCCTAACTTCTTGCTCAAGGTCCTGGGAGTATATGATTGGTCGGGGAACAATCCATTGCCACCAGAACTATGGATGGTACCCTATTTCTTGCCAATTCATCCAGGTTTGGGCCTCCAACTTCAGTTTCTTCATTTACTAGAAGAGTTGGGTGTGCTTTGCTGCGCCGTTCGTGTTGTTGAATTTTCATAATTTTTTTACTCTCTCTCTTTCAAAATATAATGTGAATTAGTTTTTTGAAAAGTCAAACCTTTTAAGTTTGATCAAATTTATAGAGAAATATATCAATATCCATAATATCAAATCGGTATTACAACATTCATCATTAAATGAATTTTCATATTTTATTTATTTAGTATTGTGGATACCGATATTTTTGGCTCTGAACTTGGCCAAAATAAAAGAAATTTTACTTTTCAAAAAATTAATACACCTTGTATTCTGGAACCGAGGGAATATTTGGTTTCACGAGTAGGGGAGATGATGGGTTGTGTTTTCTTTATTTAAAATATGGTGTTTCGGTGGGCATTTCGTGGTGAGATTTTGTGTTATTTGCTAATCCACCCATATTTATGTGGGGAGATTTTATGCGTTTGTGAGTGCATGTACTATACTGGTGCTACAGTATCACTTGTTGACGCTTCTTGTTTCTAGGTGGTGTGAGGGTGCATGGGATTGATATGTTTTAATAGGCCGGTTGCTGCCAATTGATTTAAATAATGGTTGACCTGGTCAAAATGTGAACCAACTCCAAAATTGTATATCTTAATGGAATGCGAGAGTTCAAAATTAACAAGCATGGTAAATTAAAAGAATTTAATGAGAGAGCTCCTTGAGAAATTGTTGACCCGATTAAAATCGAGTGACCCAATTCCAAACGGAAAACCTAATTAAATTGATCGTGAGGCATTAAAAATTAGGAAGCATAATGTATGTAATATGTAGCTGAATTCATTATTTAGACTCTCTTATCTAGCATCACACTTTCTTACTACTCCCTCTCATACTTTTTACATAATGTATAACATGCGGGTTTTTTTTTAAAATAGCTCCCTAGATTGGTTCTACCAGAATAATCTCATTATTTTACTTTCAAAATAAGTTTTTAATTTGACTTTTTCCTTGAAAAAGAAGATAGTCCCTGTCTCTGCATCATAATGGTGCATGCAGCCATTCTTAGTTTCATAATGAATTAGTGAACAGTATTTAAAGTTGTGCTAAAAAATGGATCATGGAAATGGAATCTCCATTCATTTCACCTCACACAACCGCGCTCAATCCACCATATTTACGTTGCCTGCAAATTAAGGGTACTCATGATGATAAGTGGTCCATACATCATTGCAAACTCCAAAAACTCGGATGTAAAGCTTTCAGAAAAATATCAGATAATTCTCACTAATAAACGAAATATTCAGGATAAGAGTATATCTCATTAGTGATGTCAGAGCAATAGATACACAACTGAATTTTGTCACAAAATTCTCTCCACTCCACATCCTTGTTTATTATTATGAATTATCTTATAAACAGTCAAATATACATGCATATGCACGAACTATATTTTATTTATTTATTTTGAAAACTAACCACTTAATTGTTTTTTTGGTGGAAGTACTGCAACCATCTTACATGTATTTCATAGAATTTTATAGGATATAGTTCAACAATTACTGATGTTAACTATGTACAAACAAGGGAATAGAAAATAATGCATGGAGTACCAAATACATATACTAGACTCATCCTTGTTATTTAATCAGGGCGCATGTGGTGTCATTCTCGTTTGGTATATTTGCCCATGTCATACCTATACGGGAAGAGGTTCGTTGGCACTACAACATCAATTGTACTAGACTTGAGGAAAGAGCTCTACAACGTACCATACGATGAGATTAACTGGGACAAGGCTTGCAATGGGTGTGCCAAGGTATCACTAATACTCACTTCAACTATTCTATCAATTCTTTGCTCCGCTTGTTATTTGAGGTAATTTTGTACAAACTCTAGGTATTCCAGTTTGTTGTGGAATCATTATGTTGGATATAGTCTGGAATACACTACATGAATAAAGCTTAAACTTAACGCTTGACAAAAGGGCAGCGTGTGAAACGCTAATGTAGGTGCACGAGGCTGAATTGGTGAACTTGAGAAACCTACCGTACCATCACGTACAATCCAGAAGGTTTGTTTTTAGTAAATGCAAAGATTGTGATTAAAGACCACTAAGACTGAACATCTACAACATAAAAAGACCCACAATCACTAGAAAGCATTACAACTAATTTCAAATTAACTAACAAACACTGTCCTTGATGCCATCCAAATATAAACTAATGACACTGCATGCCTACTAAAACCTCGGGCAGAGGAAGTGAGAAGCCATCTCTACAAAGAAGGTCATAATTGGGTCGCTCCTATTTCGAGAAGATAGAAAGTTGATAGTAGCCACCAATCGCCAACATCACATCACCTTCAAAGACGTCATCATCATGCCCGAGTGACCTCGATCTCACCAATTAGCATGTATGCGGTCATGGTCTAATCGACATGCAGGAGATGGCCCCAAGAGGCCAGAAAGGGCACATGCAAGACATCTTGTACATACTGTAGATGTGCTAGAAATGCCAACCTCTGATCATGCTTCGAATAAACACATCGTCGTACCCTTTCCCTCTTGCAGCACACGCCCGAATCTTAAGCCTATATAGGTTTAATGGTAATAAATTATTGAACTATTTGATCCACATGATTCTATAATTGTATTACCAACCAAAAGGCTAGAATATGACATGCATTCCTGGGAAAATTAGAGGTTTGCAAAACATTAGAATTTTAAGACTTTAGTGTCTTATTCTTGAATCATGATAAACACAAGACTCCTGATAACCACAGTAAAATCATAATCAAGAAACCCTAGCCTCATTCTTCGTGAATAGAAATTATACAACGAGGTCTAACTAGTTCATAGAATTCCTGTGATTTTCCAACAAAACAGAAATCAAAGTAAAATTTCTGTAGTTATACCTTTTCATGTGTTCCTTTCAATGAAGTGGAAAGGTTATTTCAACAAAATAATGTATTCTAGTTTCATGGTTTTCTCCATTTTTTGCTATTAGGAACCATAACATAAGGAACCAATCATAACCAAACCTTTTTATATCCAAACGTTGCTACACCATCAGTGATTCTTCCGCGAGAGATCCAACATATAGCTCCCCTCCGTAAGCAATATTCTCCATCGATGGTGTCCATCACATCGAAGGATGAAATTTAGTTTTGGTGTGGATTAATGGAACAGTATGAATATTATTAAACCTCATATAAAGGAATAGAAGTATGAAACCAAAGGCTTTCTATAATCATGACTATAGCTTTCAAATATCTTGTGAACTGAAATATTGATTTTGGTTGCATTCCAGGAAGATCTCTATTATTCCCATTCAGCATTGAAAGATATCGTATCGGCTACTCTCAAGAAAGTTGGTGAACCAATATTTATGCACTGGCCTGGTAGCAATTTGCGGGAGAAAGCTCTGGACAATGTCATGAAACATATAAAGTACGAGGATGAAACAACTCAATACATATGCATTGGTCCTCTAAATAAGGTAAAGGAGGGGTTACTTTGAGTAATTTTTGCATCATTGTTTTCCTTAAATAGGTCCAACATCCAAATGGCTCCTATAGTTGATTTAACTTTATTAAATCCATTCACTACTTATAAAGTAAATTTGTTTCTTTCATAATTTGTTTCAACTGACTACTAGGAATTTCTAAGCAGATGTTGAATATGATTTGTTGCTGGGTAGAAGATCCAAACTCAGAGGCATTCAAACTCCATATTGAAAGAATATACGATTTCTTATGGGTCGCCAAAGACGGCATGAAGCTGAAGGTGTTTACGAGCTCTTCTGCATTTCATTAAAAAATAACTCATATGGGCATCTATTAATAGCTTTAACTGAGCTGGAGGCAAAAATTGGAAGACAAGTTGATATACATAATTTGAATCAAAATAATATCTATGATGTCTCTTTTACTTCAAATATATCCATACATGCCACAACACGCCAATGCTCAACGAACCTTTATGATACTATGAATTGGCCCCACTCACTTGGCTGAGGGAGTGTATTTAGATTCCAACAATGTTCAAGACCTCTCTTCTTGAATTTTAGTGCATATTTCTCCTCTATAAAAGACATAGTTTCTGCTACGGGTTTGAAAAAACAATATGTTGGTCGTTTACTCACTTCACGTTTTCATATAGAATGTATTTTGAAGCGAAGATTAAGGTGTTACCAATTTTGAAAACACTAGATGATAGCCCCCTCATTATTGAGAGAATTATTTGAAACATATTCAATGAGATTTGGTTGTATGAAACATGAATATGAATATTTAGATTAATAATATATGAACTAAAATATAAATTCATATTATATCGTTTGTGGGTAATATATATTATATGTGTAGTTAAAAAATATTTATTGAATATAAGAAGCATAATATAATGGGAATTTGTTTCCCATGCAAGTTGTGGTGGGCCTTTGTTAAGGTGGTATGTGCGCATGTTGCGACAAAGAGGTAGTGGGAATAAACTACTTAAGTATACTATCTGATACCTCACAAATTGTTGTGGGAACATGGTCGTCTCTAGAAATTCGAGGCCCCAGGGGGAAAACAGGGGTCCAAAATTCTAAAAGAATCATATAACAAAAAAATAATATAATAAATGCATATTGTCACTGTATTATATAATTTTGCATCTGTTTTATTTTGCACAGTGTTTAGATATATTTCAAATACTAATACTTAAACACGGTAAAGGGGTACTAAAACAATAAACTAACCTCATGTTCTAGCGAAAAGAAGCATCCATCTAGTATTCCTTAAAATGAATTCTTCAATCATATTCAAAGATGAAACAGCCTAGTTTGTGAAAATAAATAAAATCACGGACAACCGATCTAGCCCTGTCAACAAATAAATAAATTAGCAAGACCTAGCCCCATGGATAAATAACTGTCCCGAGCCCCGACCTAATTTAGCCTTCGGGGGGTTCAAATTAATCAAGTACTACTGGTCAATTAGCAATATCTACTAGTGGATGACTGGAGGCAGAGGTCGTGGAATCGTAGGCGATCATCGATCGGGTGCAAGCAGATGGTGTCCTAGCGGCTGGGCGATTAGCCGCCGGTGGAGCTGCGGTGGCGAACCGATGGAACAGTGAATAAAGGATACCTACCTAGACAATTAGTGGAAGCATCATGTGGTATTGACAGAAGGTTAGCAGCGTCATGGGCTAATTTTCTAGTGGGTTGGTCCTTTTTCTTTGGTTCATTGATTCTGTCAGTGGATTAAGGCATTAAACCATCTTTTTTAGCGTTAAGCCACCTTTAAACGTGTATATGTTGTATAATATGCCATGAAGATTCTCGGCCCCAAACTTTTGGGGGCCCTGTGTGGTCACCCATCTTGGCCCCCTCCAACGACGGGGCTGTATGGCAATATATTGCAATACATATTTCAAGGACATTTGGTTGTATGGAACATGAATATGATTAGTAATATTAGAACTAGAATTGAAAATGCAAATTATTTAATGTGTTTGATTATCTTATAGTTCTAAATTATTTGTTAAATATAAATATCATAATAAAATAAAAATTACCATGCATTTTTGTATGTTGATGAGCCGTTTACTTGTGCATGGTCGCATGTTGAGGTGGGTTGCATGTTGAATGATGAGGTGGCATGCTTACATGTCTAGAGAAATAGGTTTGTGGGAGCTAGCTATTTACATATAGAAGATATAAGATATGATAGGGAGTAGATAACTCAAGACTCTCTTGTAGTTATTTTGGAAGACCATGTATTAAAGCTAGTATGAGTGGGGATGAACAAGTGCATATGTTTGGCAGGAAATAAACATGTTTGGAAAGAAATTCAAATGCATTTCAATCCAATTGCTAAAATAGTTGTTTTTACATTGAAATAACTAAGGATAATGTGTACTTCTTAATTTACTCATAATCTTATACCCTTCTTTCTAGTCTTACAATGGCAGCCAACTATGGGACACAGTTTTGACAGTTCAAGCTATATTTGCTACTGGCCTGACAAAAGAGTTCCCCCATGCAATAAAACTTGCCCATGACTATATAAAAAGTTCACAGGTAAATATACAAAATGCTACATGATAATGTATTTGTTGGACACTAATCAATAAGGGTTAACTGTTGAATAATATTTAGTAGTAATTATGTCTAAATGTTCATGTAGATTCATGTGAATTTTCCTGGAGATCAAATTGAGTGGTATCATCATATAACTAAAGGTGGATGGACACATTCAACTGCTGACCATGGGTGGCCAGTATCAGACTGTACTGCAGAAGCATTGAAGGTAGTCCTCCCACTTGATTTTTGTATTATCCAAAACCTTTGTGTAATACCATTCATGTATACCCTTGTGTAATATGATTCATATAGTCAATATGCATAATACCATTCGGGTAGTCCATGTCTTCCAACTTTGGTAATCAAAATTATTATAAGGCAAACATTTCAAATTTATCTTGGTTGGCATGCATGCATGTAAACTAGGTTAAATTAAGTGTGCAACACCCTACCCCTAAATTATACCCCCGTCTACGTATAAAGTGGCCAAAATATGCATGACACCCTGGGGACAGGGACAAGACAAATGCAGACCCAAGGAACATAGTCTGAGCCCGACACCAGAGCACCAAGGTCCAAAGCAATTGGGTTTGGCTCAAGTACAAACAAATTGACCATCACTGGCCGAAGAGAACTCATCCATATCGAATCACACCTCTGCCTCAGCATGGAAGCGTCATGTGCCGACATTACTATCTGGGAATCGTCATGCAAGGTCCACCTTTGACTTCTTGGTGATGCCTACCAAAGTGGTTAATGCCGCGATCACTTGCGGTAGAAGTGATATTTTGTACATGTCCAAGTATGCTTTCGTATTTTTCTAAGGGACCTCCACTTTGCTCACCTCTTGCAACTTACCAAAAACCTCCAGCAACCTATACTCTGTGTGCTTAGTCACCGGGATGTTGCACGCCTTATTCTTCTTTTTTCAGACGACCACTTTGTCGCCCCCATCCACCTCCATATGCGAAGGCGTCGGTGTCCCAAGAAGAGGGTGTGGGACCTCGCAAGTAACCCTGGAAAATCCTCCACAGATAATGGTTGCGCATCAACATGTATCACTTTAGATATAACACTGCTCATCTCAACCTATGACTCAACAACAATACCAGGCTTGCTGAAGGCCTCCATCATGCTCTCGCTCTCCATATTGAAACCAAGCGGCTCCTCTAAACTAAGAATCAGACATGCAAGGAAGTGCACATCGGAAGATGAGGAGCAGGCCTTGGAGAGGAGAAAGAACATAGCCTCCAAGCTCATTGCATCGACAAACTCCCCACTCCCGTCCGACGGGAAAACATGGGCCAACCACACATCATTCCCCAAGTGGAGCAGCCCATGGCACAGTTGAGGGTAGGCGAAAACCCTAGGAGAGGGCATCATTGGTTCATCAAGCATAGGATTCCTATGTCGCGGATTGATGCCCCAGCTCAACCAAGAGCACTGCAACAAGAAGATCCTGCTCGACAGGAGAGCGAGGAAGATGGAACATTCCGCTAGACAAGCTAAATTATCTCCATGGGACGGTGCCAAAAAGCCTCAATGTACGGATGCATCCTAGAAGCAAGGTCGACCGACATGCCACGACCAACCTCAGCTCTGAGCCAATGACTAGAGGAACGCACCGACGAGGAGGGCATTGGCGATAGGCCAGGGCATTTGCTCGCAAGATGGAAAGCCTTGTAGGATTGCCAATATTTGAGCGGCTCCTCGCAAGCCGCGGCAAAATGCTTGCTGTTGAGACAACGAAAGCACTATGCGTCCATCCACTTGAGATTGGTGGTATCTCATCCTGACTGGCCACCGGACATGACGTCTTCGCAACCAGGTTTCTCATAGTAGCATCGGCACATCTTCTAAGCCCCGCACATCAACCCAGTCTCCATGATCCGCGGCAGGCGACAAATTCCCACCCCCATATGCCCTAGGGTTGTCCCAAACCACCAATGGTTTGAGGTGAGGCCGCGGATGGGAGGATGAAGTAGTAGCATAAACTTCATCCAACAACCGCCTCTCTCGGACCACCACCGACTGGAGGCGAGACTGCTAGGCGGAGCGCATAGTAGCATCATCACCAACCCACAACAACCGCATCGACTAGTTGTCATAGCACGTGGTCGAGCAGATGGAGGTGGACGTAGCAAGGCCAACCATCACCACCGCAGCAGCTGATGAGGGGGAAAGGTGGCCCTGCGGGGCCTGCACGGCGCCGGCATAGAGCCCCTCTAGTGGGAAATCCAACGCAACCAAACTAGCAGTCAGGAGACTGGGGAACTGAGCAGGCCGTAGCAGCAAACTTAGCTTGAGATTCGCTGCATCGAGCGGAGCCGACGACCGCAAGATACATTTGGGCAATTCTATCCAAATTATCTATGAGTGTGTTTGGTAGCCAGTCCCGGCTTAGCATGGATGTTCTCCCCTTATACATGTTGAGTCCATGCATGCTGAGTGCATACACTACATTGTGTTTGGTAGCATGTATGTGCTAAGACATGCTCACTCAAATTTTTGTATGAGCTGAGCTAAGCCTAGACCAATTCGCTCGAAGTCCATTCGCTTGCAGCCCCGATTCCATGAGCTAAATCAATGGTGCATTGATATGAATAAGCTAAGACTGCATTTCTCTTAAGGTTATATTGATGTTGATTAAGCTTCCTCCTGAATTGGTTGGCGAGCCTATGGAAAGAAGCAAGCTTGATGATGCAGTCAATATTCTATTGTCTTGATGGTTAGTACCTCCCAGTTCTAACCCATTCTTTTGTTTATTCATTTTTTCGTAGCTAGTTTCAACTCATTACTCACATTTTCTAATTAATATTCTCATTTCTCGAATGGTATGAAACAATAATGTACGTTTTAAAATTCTTACTCGATACACCTTTTGCAGAACGATGATGGTAGTTTTGGTGCATATGAGCTAACAAGATCTTATGAATGGCTTGAGGTGAGTTTGAATAAGCTTCTAGGAGGAACATTTTTCATCTAGTATGTGGGGAGGAAGAAATTTTTTGTTGAATTTATCATATAAAGTTCATGTATAACAATTCTTGTTACATCAATTGATAATGCTATAAGTTTCCTCTATGCAATGATGATCATTTGTTTTTCATACTCTTTAGTTGCTCAATCCTTCTGAGAGCTTTGGGGATGTAATGATCGAGCATTCGTAAGGGACTCTGACCATTGGTTGCTTGCTTAGTTATTTCCGTTGCTAATTTTGTGTTAATTTTGATGCATTTTCAATCTTTGGTCGCACACAGGTATGTTGAGTGTACATCATCAGTAATTCAGGGTCTAGTGTTATTTAGAGAAATGTACCCCAAACATTGTCGCATGGAAGAGATAGAAAATTGTATCCAAAAGGCAGTTGACTACATTGAGAGCATCCAACGGAGCGATGGATCATGGTTTGAATTCTCGTTAAATTTGCTCCTGAAGTTTCTCTCTTTCTTTGTTCTTACATAATGGAAGATTCAACTCCCAGCCTCTATATCATTTGAACTTGTCCAGTTAATTTTGTACTGCAGGTATGGCTGCTGGGCTATTTGTTTCACCTATGGTACATGGTTTAGTGTGAGAGGATTGATTGCTGCTGGCAGAACGTACAAGAACAGCCAAGCAATCAGAAAAGCATGTGAATTTCTGCTATCCAAGGAGCTTCTCCCATTAGGGGGGGTGGGGAGAAAGTTACCTCTCCAGTCAAAACATGGTAAATTTTCTCCTACTTTCATGTATTAATTACTCCAATTAACCGTGATCGGTGAGTGCTTTAATAAACTTACAACATAGGTTTACACCAATCTTGAAGGCAACCGGCCTCACGCGGTCAACACCAGTTGGGCCATGTTGGCCCTAATTGATGCCGGACAGGTGATTTTGTTCCTTTGAAGCTTGCCTTTTAGTTAAATCCATTCAGTGCATGCATGTCCTATAGTATTCATTTGCTACACTACTTGTGAACTGCAACTTGTACACAACCGCGTACACATCTCCATTATTAGTGCAGATCACAGTATATCATTCTGTGTTGAATTGGTTTGTATGCTGACAGTAGTACATATTTTTTTCCGAATGAACAGGGTCAAAGAAATCCTGCACCTTTACATAGGGCGGCCACGGTTCTTATCAACTTCCAGTCGGAGGATGGAGAGTTCCCTCAGCAAGTAAGTCATTCTCTTTTATTTTATGAGCACCATGTGCTATGCTTGCAAGGGCAAGCAATAGTACGACAATGTATCTCCATAGAAAAAAATAGTGATTGAACGATATAAACTCCAATTAATTGATTGCAACTTACCGTTAATTAGTGATTACAAATATAATAACAAGATCTAAGTTAATTCCTAGTAGCTAGTGTGCTTTGGAATAACTTTGGCATGTTTCCTCACGTGACAGGACATTATTGGAGTTGCCAACCGCAACCTTATGCTCACTTACGCCCAATACAGGAACATCTTCCCTGTCTGGGCTCTTGGAGATTACTACCGTAGAATAGTGCTCACAACATAAAGGGAGAATCTGTCATGTATATTTAGCGGTTGAGAATTACACACACTACCGTAGAATGGTGCTCACAACATAAAGGGAGAATCTGTCATGTATATTTAGCAGTTGAGAATTACACACTGTTTGATGATAATTTGTGCACATAATTTTCCACGTCTCCATGGAGCATGGAGTGCCTATTCCCAAAAATACATGATACCATTATCAAGATATCTACAAACTTGTTATGTTTATTTTAGATGATTTGGTTATTACAGTATTCGCTGGTTCCTCTAGGTGGTATTACAATATTTGTTGGGTTCCTCCAAGCGATTCATTTTACCTCGCAGAAATTAAAGAACATCCAGGAGCGGAGTCAGTTACCCGCAGAGCATTGTAATCAGTTCACAACCAAACATAAAAATTCTAACAATAGGCTTGAGCACAGGTCACTTCACTGATTGAGTGGCACACTAAATTGCAGAGAAGGGAAACTCGTGCTCCCCAAAGGAACTTTTGTCCGAGATTTTGTTTGTAGGTTAGCGCCTTTTTCAGTAATCAGTAAAAATAATTGTTGGTCTACTTACAATACAAAGAATATGTAGCAACCTATATCACATAATTCTTTCATATACAATTAGAAGCAAGCCAGTCTATGAAACTACTATAAGTACATTTTAGTATTCTACACACTTTTAAGTAAATGTTTAGTAGCATTATACACACACGTGCGCGCATGGCCACAGGGAATTATCTGCAGCAAAATGAAAACCATTATTGTGATCTGTAGAACACACGGTGATAGCAACATATAGGGCTTTGGCCGATGGGATCATGCGCAGCAGCACGTACGCACGCGCCGCTGCCTAGCTAGGCCTGCTGACCTTGTATGCACTCTATGTATGTTCGTTCATTGAGAAAAATATAGTCGGGAAAAGGAGTATTAGGGTTTCGCCCTCCGATCTCCATTGCTGGAAAGAAATTAATGAGCTGGAGGAATAGCACACGGACCTTATATCTTGTAGTAACCGGGAGAGACATGTTGTGGCGTCCGGGCTCCTGGTCGTCGGCGGCGGCGGCGGCGAAGAACCTGGTGGGCGGTGGCGTCTTTCTCATCCTGTGTGTGTCATGACTGAACTGGGTGGGTTTGTCGCTCTTTCTTGTCGGCTTTTGTTTTTCCTTTTTTTCTCTTTTACTTCTTTTTTCACCAGTTTCTTCAGTTTTCTTTTTTTTCCTTTTACATTGGTTTTATATTATTTTTTTCTCAGTTTTTTTTTCTTTTAGTTCTTTCTTGTTTTTCTTACTTCTCTTCGGTTGTATTTGCTTTTATTTTTTTGTCCATTTATATTGTTTTTCTTATTGGTTTTTCTTTTTGAATTTTCAGCGCACGTCTAGATTTGTTATAATTTGTGAACTTTCTCACAAATTTGAACTTTTCCAGATTTTGTGAAATTTTCAAATTATAAACTTTTTTCAATCTCATGTGAATTTTTATTTTCAAATTTTTGAACTCTCTTGAACTTTTTTCGAATTTCATGAGCTTTTCCATTTTTTGAACTTTTTCCATTTTTTAATCGTTTCTCTTTTTTGAAAAAATCAACTATCAACCGTTTTGGCTTGGAAGCATGCTAAATAGTGAGCTCAGCAGCCACCACGTGTTATGCGTTGGGCGCTCAGCAGCTTTGTTAATTTAAGGAAAAGAATATTGAGAGTTTGTTTAATATTCTGAAATTGAAATATTTACGGAAAAGATAAATCCCAAATGTTCGGATTTTAACCATGAGACCCAAATGTTTATCATGGCAACTTTAGTTGACTCAAGGTGGCAAGTTTTGTTGGCAAGCATGGCAATTTTTTGACAAAAACCAACTCACAAAATTGCCATATTGACCAACTAAAGTTGGAGAGAATTTTTTATTTGGCCCTTTCTTAAAATTTGGTTTCCTATTTGACCCAAAAAAGTGTTTTCTTCCTTATTTGACAGAGGATGTAAAATGTGTTGCTTATTTGGCACTTTCGTCTATTTTGACCACTAACGGTGTTAAATGCAACATGAAAAGACCATTCTATCCCTGATGTTATACATGGCTAAAAAAGATGGTTTGATTCTTCAACATGACAGGCTCGCAACTGCCTCGCATACAGACAAATACTACTCTGCTGCAAATACAAACACGGTATGCATGCATGCATAAGGGACTTCAGCAGCACCACCGTCCCGTTCCTGCTGAATGTACTAAGTACGTACGTACCGCCAACCTCTCGCAAGTGCAAGGGGCCTCCTGGCTAGCTACCTAGCTCCTTGACGTATGCAAATGCAAATACATATGCACCAGCGGCGGTCTGTTGGAGTTAATCACAATTAACTTGAATTAGTTTGAGTTAACCATCTTAGCACATGTACTATACGCACGAAAAACTGAATGATTAGAAGCGGGCTCTATTCAATTACTATTCATGCATGAAATATATACACATGCACAAAACTTGCAGCACAGGGCGTACTACATCCGTCCAACGACAATATATACTTTTCCTCACGAATTCTCGAGCACCGTTGTCCGCTGGCGAGCGATACAGATAAGGCCACGAGCTGCTTTCAATTCTCTTTCTTTCGCCCCTAATAAACCGGTTTAGTGGAACAAGTGAAGGATCGTTTTTTCAACCATATATGGCATCAGGGGTAGAATGGACTTTTCATGTTGCACTTACTACTGTTTGTGGCCAAACTAGACAGAAGTGTCACATAAGGAATACATTTTTCATTTGTGATCAAATTTTTTTTTTAGAAAAGGAGGATGACCCCGGCCTCTGCATCTGGGAGATGCATACGGCCACTTTATTAATTATTCTCGAGGACCTTACAAAGTAGTACAACAATATGTCTGAATCCGCCATCTTGGCAACACATGCCGCTACTCCTATCCATATGATGAAGGGGTGCAAGCTGGGCCATATACCCAGACCTCTCACCTATGCCTAACATCTAAAGCTGGAAGCCCCGACCGAGCCACATACCGGGTCCGGGTCACAATCCAGTCCGACGCACTCACATGTGTCGTCACCACCATCTTCCACTTGTCCATCTTCAGAGCAGATTGAGGTACCAACCTTGGCAGGTTCCTCCGCCATCGACGCCACCATGACGCCAAATAACGACCACCACCTATGCCAGTCCATCTCCAAGCCGAAGGAGCGCTACCACAAGATGAAGACCGGCGGTAGAATATATGAAACGTTGCACACATTGCTGCCGCCAAACACCTCACACGCACCGCAAAGCGCCCACCGTGCTTCCGAGAACCCGAGGCGACGCCTTCAAGAAGGAGCACGACGAGGGTACGACGCCGTCGCCCACAAGGGGAACTTGAGCTTTCGCCCAACAAAAGATCACAGTGAAAGATGGGAGAGGACCTCGACAAGGCCTCTAAGAAGGGAACGGACGCCCAAATAGGGAAGAAAAAACTTTTTTTTTGTCAAATAGGGAAGCAAACTTTAAGAAATGTTCAAATAAGGAATTCTCTCCTGAAGTTGCCATCTCGAGTCAGCTAAAGTTGCGATGAAAAAACCTTTGGGTTGCTTTGCTTAAAATCCGAACGTTTGGGAGATATCGACGTCCAATATTTAATGAAAAAATATAAACTGTAGCGTGTGCACACGCGCGCACAGAAAGGAAACAAAACCAGGACTAGAGAGAAGTATAACACACAACAAAGGCTACAGTGACTCTACACACATTTATGCTACACTGCGCTGGCCCGATGGAAAAGAATGATGCGCTATGCTACAGTACGTGATGTGCTAGTATGCAGAGTTTTGTTTTTAAGGGGGCACACAACATTCTAAAACCTTCTGTAGTTTAGGAATTACAAAGGTTTGAACCTGGTAACACTTTACTCACTGATAAAGTCCATAATCAAGTTCTATGAAATAACTAGCCACTAGGTAGAATTTAAATGGCAAGCACTCAAAATAATGTGACACCTAGTTTTTACAACAACTCACAAGCTTATATGAGACAACTGGGCAGAATTAGACTGATAAGCACAACAAAACACCGCAATAACTATGTTTTAGAACAATCGACAAGTTTATACGAGACAACACGACAACTGTACAACAAGACACTACGGCAACTAGTTTCTACAATAAGTAACAAGCTTTTTGAGACAATGTGACAACTAGGTAGAATTAAGATGACAAGCACGGGAAAACATTATGGCAACTAGATTTTATAAGCACTAATAAACTTTATGAAACAACATGTCGATTAGGTAGAATTAAAATGGAGAGCGCATAAAAACAGTGTGGCAACTAGATTTATAAGCACTAGGGGTGGGCATATAACCCGAAAACCGAACGACCGAACCGAGTTAACCTGGACCGAAGACGAAGTGACTGGAACTGATTTATTCGGTACTTCGCTCGGTTAGCGATTCTGTGAAAGTGAATTTACTTTGGTAATTTCGGTCTACACACTAGGTCCACCGAATTGACCGAATCACTGAGGCCCACCTCTATCTCGCGTGTCCTCCATAAATTAGTTCACGTTCGTACGCTCTGTGTTGAGGTAATAGCACCCCAGGTACCCTAACTTGCACAGAATGTGATGATTTAGTCCCAAACTTGCAAAACTTGACTCCACCATACCTCAACTTGCACCTCATGTGATGATTTAGTCCCAGGCCAATCACAGCTCGACAATTGGCAGCCAGGTGGCTGGACCGGTCAGCGCACGCACTTTTGCAGAAACCCCCCTGCCGCCGCGTGCCAGGGGCCTCGAAGACGCGATCCAGGAGATGCTCGGCCAGCTCGGCCTCCGCGAGCCGGAGCCAGAGCGGCGCACCACCAACCACTATCCCTCCCCGCCGTCGCGCATGGAGCTCCACACCATGGCCCTCTCGGAGACGATCCACTAGATGAGCGCGTTCCCCGACGCGCGGCACGAGCTCTACTCCTGGGAGTTCTACAAGGCCTACCTCCGGTCGCCCTGGCCCATCGACCCGCCGTCGGCGACGAGCGCAGTGCCTCTCCATGTGGCGCAGCTGGGGGCGGCGATGAGGGGCCGCTACCCTTACCTCGCGGACGAGGTGGCGAGGCTGGCGAGGTCCAAGACGGCGGAGCAGCGTGCGGCGCTGGGCAGGAGGTTGCTGCAGATGGACGCTGCCGCGCTGGGCTCGCTGGAAGATCGGTTGAAGGAAGCCACGCGGGCCGGGAAGGAGGCCATGCTGGCCAAGCTGCAGTCGAAGGTGCGCTACGCCAGGGCCAGGATTCAGGCGGAGGCCATGGTCGAAACCGTCAAGTCTGCCGCTCCCAACCAGAAATGATTTAGGTACTACTAGTAGTATGGGTCAGGCTATGGTGGAATGCTGATTAATTAGGAGGCAACGTGAAGTTAATTTCGTTTCATGGATGGGTCTTATGTGTGTAATCTCCAAAGCTAAATGTATGACTTAACCCAATTTGATCGGGAACTTAAATCTACAGTCCTGCTCATGCGCGATCTGTTCTGCATTCATCTTCTTTTCACTATGTGGAATGTAAATGTAAATGTAGAGTACTAGTTTTGCTGATTCTTGACACATTTTTTGCCAAAATTTCTACGTTCGCAGACGAAGAGAACAAAGGATACAATACTTATGAACAGAGTAAATTGAGAAATTGGTCATTCAGGCCAGAGTAGATTCAAGTCTATATTGATGCAAATAGCCCTAAATATTGCTAGCTAGATACATTAGACATGTCCACGATACAAAGTGCAAGGTCACCTCCTGATCAACATTTCTTCCATAGTTCGATCCAAGCCTGATACTAGTAGCCACTATAGCAAATGGCTTCCATTTGCATTGCATCTGCACATGACAGAAAGATCAACCAACTTTGCCACCTGACCATCTCAACCATGGCCTCCGTGTCGACCCTGGCCTTGGCGTACTGCACCTCCGCCTCCAGCTTGGCCTGCATCGCCTCCTTGCCGGCCTACGTCGCCTCGCTGAACTCTGCTTCCAGGGCGGCCAGCGTGGCAGCTTTCGCCTGCAGCAAGCCTCTACTCAGCACCTCACGCTGCTCTACCGCCTTCTCCATCCTGGCCACCTCGTCGGCGAGGTAAGGATAGTGTTCCTGGACGGCCCTAGCCCCGCCGTCCCAGCGGCGTCCGGCAGCGGCGGCGGGTCGATGGGCCTGGGCGCCTGGAGGTACGCCTTGAAGAAGTCCCCGATGTAGAGGGCGTAGCGCTCGTCGGCGAATGCTCCCATGGCCAGCATGGCCTTCAGGACGCCCCTGATGTTGCGCTCCACCCGCGAAGGCTCCTCCACCGGCGACGCCTCCTCCGGCTGCGGCGGCGAGGAGTGCTGCTTGGAGGTGCCCGGCTCCGCCTCCGCCTCAGCTTCTTGCGGCTGCGATTCCGGTTCCGGTCTCGTTTGGGGTTGCGGCAGCAGCGGTGGTGGAGACGGAGACGGAGGAGGAGGCGGCGTGGTGGCATCACCGGCAGGCCCTTTCCCATCGAGGGCGAGCTTGTCCACCGGCGCCGGCGCATCTCTAGTGAGCGCGAGCAGACGCAGCGCATCCAGGCACGTCTGGGCCTGGGCGGCGGCCTCCTCGAACGGACGCCAACTTGTGAGCTCTGTCGCCCCGCCAGCCCGTGAACCCTCCTCGAACGGACGCCAACTCGATTCCGACGTCTTTAATTCAGGTGGAGGTGAGTGCGGGTTGATTAGAGGAAACGGTAGGGGGTTTTCTGTAAAAGTGAGTGCGCTGACCGGTCCAGCCACCTGGCTGCCAATTGTCGAGCTGTGATTGGCCTGGGACTAAATCATCACATGAGGTGCAAGTTGGGGTATGGTGAAGTCAAGTTTTGCAAGTTTAGAACTAAATCATCACGTTTTGTGCAAGTTAGGGTACCTGGGGTGCTATCACCTCCTGTGTGTTGCCAGCCCCTGCAAACAGTGTCGTAGGCTGGTCGCTTTGTCCCCCTGATTCTCTCCTTAATTCGAACGCCCATCTGCTTTCTTTCTTTTAGTGAACCTACTAGGTGTTGTTTGCTGCTGCCTGCTGTCTCGGTCGCCTCGTTATCTTTTTTTTTCTTTCAGCAAAACACGTGTTTTTATCTAGCCCACACAAACCGCAGCTCTCAGCCCAGCGGAGACAAACAAGTAGTAGCAGCTACTATCCCATCCGGCCAGCCCAACCCAGCCTAGCGCGGTAGTGCCCAGGCAGCCAGGCCCTCTTGTCATGCACGATGTCAAGGTGTATTTGGGCCTTGACGAATGAAACTCTTGTGTCGAAGATGACGGAAAATGTGGAGCCATGTGCGAAGAACTGGTTGTTTGAACTTCATGAGGCACTAGACCATGCGGGTTTTACGAGAATGGTCGTCACAGTATGGGCTGTGTGGTATGCAAGGTGCAAGGCAATCTATGAATCTTTATTCCAAAATCCACACCAGACTATATCCTTTGTAGACTCTTATCTTCAGGAGCGACAACAAATTCCCACTTGTAAACCGAGAGTGCAGGTACATCCGGTACCAGGGTAGCAACGTCGATGGATCTCACCTCCAGCTGGCTTCAATAAGATCAATGTGGATGGTGCACTAGCTAGCAAGGAACAGGCGAGTGGGAGTGGCTGCTGCAGTTTGTCGAGATTCAAATGGCAATTTTCTTGGCTCGTTAGCAGTTGTGTTTGGGGGCATCCGAGACCCGGTGACTTTGGAGACATACGCATGTCGGGAGGCTCTATCTTTGGCGGAAGATCTGCACGAGCAGAATATCATGGTTGCCTCAGATTGTCAAGGTGTGGTGCAAGATGCCAATGAAGGGACAGGAGGTCCCAATGCAGCTGTTATACATGAAATAATAGACCGCAGAGCTAGTTTTTCTTCTTGCTCGTTTGTGTTTGAGCAAAGGAACTTTAACTTCGAGGCTCATAATCTCGCTAAATTTGCGTGTAATTGAGATATAGGTAGGCATGTTTGGTTGGGCACTCCTCATGACCCAAACCGTGTACCTATGAACATTGTCTTGAATCAATAAAGTGAGCGAGATTTCTCAAAAAAAAAGCCAGGCCCGACCTGCTCGAACTGTTCGGTGCAAAACCGAATAGCGGACCTATCGATCCGAGCACCGAAGGCTCAGTTTCTTTTATTGCCAAAGACCGATCAGTGGACGTTTTTATAGGAACCGAAAAAGCTAAAACACCGAAGTACCGAACCGTTCAGTTTGGGGGAACCAAACGCCATTAAGCACCAACAATGTCTGCACAAAACTCCATCGAAAAATTATGGTAATTAAGTTATTTTTTCTTTGGCAACTATGTAGTTAATATTATGATGAGTGGAACAATGTGGCAAGTAAGGGTGAAAAAAAATAGTTACCCAAACATGTCGACATAGGATCTAGTTCAAAGATCTCGTTGCGACAAAGTCAACGGTGAAAACAGATCATTGATTGTATTAACTATTTTAAAGATAAAACTTTTGAATTGCAGTCATTAGAGAGAATCTTGATGATGTCATTGCATGCATGCATGCATAGGAGAGGGGGGGGGGGATTGAGTGAACTGATGGCAGCCCTATAGAGAGTTCTCCTAGGATGCATTTGGTAGGTTGGGCAGGATGAAAATGGGATGTTTGGTTGCCTGCAAGCAGGCCTGGCTCTCATCGCTAGGGCACTTAAAGCGCCCCAGAGCCTGGCTCGCTGGAAACGCTCGAATCGGCCGTTTCCAGTGAGCCAGACTGAGTTGAGTGGAAAAAGAAGACACGGTGTAGGGCATGGTGCATGGGGGATCTGGTCGGAGATGGGGGAGGGGAAAATCGGCCAAGACGGGATGGCGCGAAATATACCCTCACCACCTCATTTACTAAATCATTCACATATACATGGTTTGAATACTTGGCTCGCTCTCGCTTTTTGCGCCATTGGCGCAACGGGTCATCTAGTATCACAAACTAGTAGAATGCCCGTGCGTTGCAACGGGCTTTTAAAGTGCTCTTCATTTGTTCCCTTTGTCTTCCCTTAACTAAAATGTTTCTCACAGTGATATGTGAACTCATAAATTTACAACCAAACCAACATATCAAGAGGTAAAAACATATTTATCGAAGAGCATATGTACATCAGATTCAACATTAAGGTTCTGATGTCCGGTAGATTGAGAACAAAAAAATGGTGACTTACCAACAAATCTCATTTATATTTCAGAACATGGTTGTCCTACAATTGTGTGCCTACAAGATCTTTCTTCCCCTTCCTCCCTCCCTCCCTCGATCTATCGCCCCTCTCTCCCCTCTCTCTCACTCACTCTCTTAATCTCGAATGTGTTGCCTTCTGAAGAGGGCTCTAGCGGTCTAGTAGCCGTCTTGTGAGCTGGTCGTCATTCTTGTTGTTGGGGGCGACAGCGAATGAATGAGACATGGGTATGTGAGGCATCACAAAAATGCGATTTCAAAATTTTATTTGGAAAACTTTTCTAGCTCAAACTGCTTATTCAAGTTTGAAAATCAAATCACATGTATAGAAAACATTTTTTCACAAACAATATGGGTGCAAGGAGACATGTATAAGGGCATATGTTGTAGAGGAATATCGACTTTTTATACATGGGAGGAACCAACAAAGAAATAAAAATTTGAGAAAATGTTGGGCACAACTGTATTCTCACATGTGGACCTACAATAGATGTTAGTAAATAGATACTCCCTCCATCATCCCAAAATAAGTACCTCAACTTTATAGTTGTAGACGGGTATTTTAACTGCTTCATTTCTTGAGACACTTATTTTGGGATGGAGGGAGTACTTCAGGAGTCACAACGACATTTTTAAAAGTGTTATTACCCATCCAAAGAAAGATATTTATGTTGCATAAACACCAGAAACCAAAATTCAGCCCAATAAAGTGTAATGATCTTAGTTATTAGCATTACTCACTTGATAGGAGCCGTAATAATCTGCTCATATGTTGCCCCCTTAAATCTAAGGGTGAAATAAACAACAGAAAAATCGACAGTGGGAACATGGAAGGCCATTCCAATCAATTTTCTAACGAGTTCTGGAAGCACCTTACCAATAGCATGCAAGAAATGAAGCAGTTAAAATACTCGTCTACAACCATAAATGACGTAGTTTGCGTACCACGAGAAAGTATGTTCAGTCCTAGCTTGTCTTACGAGTAATATACTCCCTCCGGTCCTTTTTAGTCTACATATAAGTTTTGTCTGAAGTCAAAGTATCTCTATTTTGACCAAACTTATAGAAAAAAATATCAACATGCACAATGACAAATCAATATTATTAGATTCGTTATGAAATGTAGCTTCATAATTCATATATTTGATATTGTAGATGTTCATATTTTTCAATATAAATTTGGTCAAACATTGCAAAATTTAACTTGACACAAATCTAATACGCGGAGTAAAAATGCCGGAGGGAGTATGTAAAACAATTTTTTTCAAGGCTGACAATAATGTGTTGTGTCCATAACATTGAAGATATACTATGAACATGTCACCTTCTAACATGCCTGCAACTCCTTAATTTATTTCTCGGAGGATGATTCAACAATCTTCAAGTGTACAGTAGAAGCTCCATCTTTTCCTTTCCCCACACCCGTGCAAGAATGCCGCAAGTTCCATGTCCACCTCCCTCTCGAGCAAGACTTGACCGACTGCCTCTCCCCTCCGGCTTCCTGCACCTCAAGACCACATAAAAAAAATCAGAAACCACATAAACCGGTCCACAAAGCACTGAACAAAATTAGAACATACTTGAAGTCGCATACACCATGTTTTCCATCGATGGCGCCTACATCCCATGGCGCATCAATCATAGGCTAAAACGCTCAGAACTTCCAATGATGACATGATAAATATCAAGCATGTGATAACAATGGAGTCTGATGTACAAGAACTCTGATGAAAGCATCACTAAATCTAGCAATACTTGGTTATGTAGTTTCATGCATGAACAATTGAACATTCATACACGCTCAAATAAAGAGAGCATGTTATATATTCAAATTTCGAGCTTGGCACGGAAACTGAAGATAGTCTAAAAATTCAAGCATTGGTGTTTTTGATGATCCTGCTAGTACAACTTTTATAGTTAGGATAGTCGCCTTGCTATTTCCATTTGAAAGAAAAAAAACACCAACAATTGGGACGGGTATGGCGATGCGACCCCTCACCTGCGTTTCTGCAAAACCTTGTTAGTTGCTAGCATCCATAGCTCAAGCTCACCCCTTCGACTGGCAGCGTGCGAGAGACCGCACCGGCCGGCCGCTGCTGACTGGCGGGAGCAGGTGAGGAATGCAGCGACACACACACACACAATCATCATCATCAAGCAAGCAGCCAAGCACACATAATTATAGAACTAAAACTACGGTTTTCATAGTTGAGAAACAGGGTGGACATTGTTGGAGCTGATCCCCAACTCCTTCTTCCTCTCAGTTTCTCACAAGTTCGCACAGGAACAATGGAACACAGAAGTTTTTTGGCGTCGTGCTGCTTCACACAGCCACGACCTTTTCTCTCTGTATTTCTCTTTCTCAAAGCAAACATACGTACAACTCTTAAATAAAACACACACGCACGCACACAACCGAGGCAAAGCCGCCCTGATTTTTGTGGCACTAACCCATGCACCAACGCACCACTAACCAACTATCCCATGCGGCTAATCTTCTTCCTAGACCTGGCATGCAATACTAACAAACTCACCCGTCTACTCCTCAGGGCCTTGGCTTCAGCTTACCGTTTCACACGACGGCGTGCCGATTCACACGACACCACATCTCACCATCTACATCGCTTCACACGATCTGGCATCTCACCTTGCACACTTGCTGCTCCAAGACTCCTACCCATGACACACCTGATGAACTACATGCAGTACAAAAGCAAAAAACACATGCAGATATGAAATCAAGATTAAACCAAACAGACGTAATAAGGTGCGGCAGGATGGATGGATTGTGTTGCCTTTTGAATGTAGTCGAGACATCACATCATGTTGAAGAAGTTGTCCTTGCTGCCGCTCACCCATGCCACCACTTCGCTTACCGCTTTGTCCATGGTGAAAATCCGACCGCCACCAGCGACCAGCCTCACTATAGCGACCGGATCCTCTGTCATCCCTAGGATTTCCGATACGCAGCTACATCCACGTGCTAGTCCTGGCCGCCGTGAGGACGAGGATGAGATCGTTGGTAGAGAGGATCACAATCTGGATGAGACCAAAGGAAAGATTGTAGAGTGTTTTGTGATTGAGAATTTGTGGGCCTAGGTCCCTAGCTAGGCAAGGAAAGTTAAGATTTTTGGAAGGAAAGATTAGGACGGGGATGGGGAGGATCTTCGGTGGTGGGGGTATGGAACGAAATCAAAGACGTGGGGTGGGCCTGGGGATTTCGTTCGATCGATAGGTTAAGAAACGAAACGACGGTTTACTCGTAGCGAGACGATCGAGGGGCCTCCCTCCCTCTTTCGAGCGAGTCGTGGACGATTTTAGGAAGGTGATCGAAATTTTTTAATGCAATTGTTTAATCCGTAATTTGGTATTAAAATATTATGAATATAAAAGCCAAATAAGAAACCAATTCGGTTTTTGATGGGAAGGTGATCTCACGTAAGAAGGTAAGAAAATTAGCACCTACCAAAGAAAGAAGCGCGAGAATTATTACCTGATATAAACCAGGCAGGGTATTAAAGGCAATTACTTTGGTTTTAGTGGCAGGGTGAAAAAACCTATGTATAGGAGAGATGGTGGGAGGGAGGATGAAAAAAGACCAACGAAAATAAACCGTGGATACTATTCACCAACTCAGACATTAAGAGTAGAGATTAGGATTTGGAATTGATTGTCATAAAACAAAATTTTATTAATTGATAACGTGCTATCGGTACATGCCCGTTTATAACGTGTCTAGTTAGGAAACTTTGGAAAAGTTAGGAAAGTTTTTATTGTGAGGGTAAAAAAATCAATGTGAGGAGATATGGTGGTGGGATATGGGACGAAATTAAACCGGACGAAAATAAACCAGACGAAATATAACCAGACGAAAATAAACCGTGGACGCAATCCTACCAACTGCTCCATTAGGAGTAGAGATACAAAGCAAGCACAAGAAACGCTATGATGCCACTGCAATTATTCTTTGAAGTCAACCCCTTTGGATTCGACTAATTAAAAAAGGTAGAAGATAATTGCCCACTTAATTTGTAGAAAATCGGGCAGACATTTCGCCAATGGCACTTTCATTGGCTCCTGTTACCTCGGCATCCAGATGACAAAAGCAATCCAATATTTGGCTAAAAAATAACCACATACTCCCTCCATTCCGTTATGTAAGGTGTATTATTTTCAGCACGGTGACCAAGGCACGTAATTATAGACATGTTAGGACTAAATTATCCTTTGCAAATTTGTTGATTAGTGGTAAGTAAATCAATTAGTCCAGTAAAGTAAGACATGCATGCAATCGACAGAGAGATACTTTCTTTCTTTTGCTACAAAGAGAGATCTAGACAATCAGGGAAGGGATACTTTCCATTTTTCTGGAGGGCTAACAAGTGAATTATGAGGAATTAGATGAAATATGCCTTATATTATGGAACTTTATCAAAAAACAAATACACCTTATATAAAGGAACGGAGAGAGTATATAACATGTTGGAAGACCTAGAATACCCAGCAACCATAATTCATCATGTCCCTACTCTTAGCTAGCCTAAGTTGAGAAACTAGCTGAGATCAACCATCACACACATAAAGCGGACCTGTGCGTGCACACCCACTATCTAAAACATGATCTCAGAACTCATTTGCCCACTGCTTACTGACAATGAGTGCGGGTCTTTTCCGGATAACATCGGTGTCTCCAAAATACTTTGTCTCAACACATTAACATAGCAGGGACCAAAGATGGCAGGTCCCCAAAACAAAACAAGGCCTTGATTAATAGAGATCAGCGACGTTCGATGCTGATTTTCGCATTGCCGGCAATCAGTTTCAACGCCTGCAGCAAAGCATCGCCCCTGGAATCTTTCTTCTGGCAGTGGATAATGATCGTCTCGATGAAAGGGTGGCTGCTTCCTGAGCCCGACGGCAGTGCTCCCCTTGCTAGCGGCAAAGCAGATTCGGATTTCTTACAGCTCCTACATTCCTCCTGCAAAGTGTCAATCAACATTAAGGTAGTATAAATCAGTAAGGTCCTAAGAGGTTCTAGTGTTCTAGCAGGTTCTGAGTGGGTACCATTTCAAGCTTTATACTTAGCTCCTTCAGCTTGGGGGAGCGATGTAGAATGCGACGCAGCGGGTACAAGTCAGCAGCCATGCACCAATCACCCAGCACCAGACTTGTCAGGTTGCTAAACACCAGGCATGTCAGCAAATCTCTCTCAAATGTGAGCTTCGTATTCATCGGAGACGACATCAAAATGATCAAAGAGAGTGAGTTGAATAGCTTGATTATTCGATATTTCTATGCTAGCTTGACAGTGGGTTGAATAGTTTGAAAAAGTGAAGATCCTCTGGATTTAAATCCGAGAAGCAACTACATAACAAATCTAACTAAGGAAGCAAATACATTCATCTAAACTTCATGTATATGAAAATCAAAGGATGTAGTTCGTACCTCAGGTAAGGGCGCATGCAACTCCAAGGTTGTGGCATTTGAGAGTCCATCAAGTAGACGATAATCCAGTATTGAGCCGCCTGAAGTATGATAGTAGTCATACCTCAGTCTAATCGAAGCTGTTACTAGAGAAGACAGATCCCTAGTTACTACAGCGCCCGAATGACATGATTGTTCATCGATAGAGAGATGAGTAAGGTTGCTAGCACAAATTACGAGACCCTTGATGATAAGGCAGCGAATGAGATGAAGAACCTTGAGTGACCACGATGAGATCTCCTTCAGGTCCCACAAATCGCTCTGCTCTATCTCTAAATGTTCAAGAACTGGGCACTCGCAGTTCAGCAGCCTAACGAACCCCCCTCTCAAGACGAGAGATCGGAGCCTGATTGTTTTGAGGTGCTGAGCAGGAAACATGGCTGTGCTATCCAAAAGGGCATATCCAGAAACATGAAGGTGACGAGCTTTTTGCATGATGGCATGACGAACCCACTCACAACACGTGAAAGTATCAACATTGTTGGCAAGGATCCGGGCTTCATCCAAGGAAGTAGCACCGTCCCGCAAGAGTAGCAGGTGGTCCCCGAACTTCTTCAGCTTGCCGTAATCCTTAAAGTCATGGTGGTTGATGCGGATGTATGGCGTAGAGGCCCAGAGATTGCGCCACCTCGTCGAGAGCAGACTTGTGCGCACGACCTCCGGCATGGGCAGGAAGGACATCATGTGGTGGAGCAGCTCGTCGGGAAGGCTGCTGACCCTATCAACACCATTGGTGGTGCGTCGTGTGCTCTTGGAACTGCAGGGGGTCGAAGCTAGTTCGGACATTCCGTCGAACAGGCTGCCTGCATGAATCGAGGAAGGCAGTGCATAAATAACTCGAAACAACAGATATAGACAATACTAGTAACAATCTAGTGGCCGAATTACGAAGCCTCTTGATAGGCAGACCCAATGGAATCAGTTTGTCCCTTGTTAGTTAGTTAGATCTGCTGCCCTTGTAACTAGCTAGCTAGGGTTTTACCCTCCGATTTCCATTACTACGAACGACCGAGAAGAAACTAAAGGAACACGCACTGACCTGACCTGCAAGCAGTGGTTGCTGGCATGGCGGCGGCGGCGTCCGATCGACGCGTCGGCGAGAAGGCGGCGGCGCCTGTCTCTCTCGCCCTCACACTCACCAGGCCTTGTAAAGCAAAGTCCACTTCTTTGAGCAGCAGCTATAACTAACAAATGGCCAGGCCCATTGAAGGAAAACGAGCCGAATGTGATGAAAATGCATGCCATGCATTGAATGGTTAGGAGGACAGTCACATCCACAACCCACCAGAGTTTAAGTTCTAGACTTAACATTGGTGCTCGCATTTTTCTGGATGTTCTTTCTGTGGGAAGAGATGTTCCCGTCGACTGCGAGGCACCTACAGTGATTTCGTAAAATCTCAAGATGTTATGCCGGCTTAGTCTCTCGGAGGTGCTCATACGGTAGGGTATGCGTGGGTTCATAGGAAGTGTATGCTTATGTATGTGAGCGACTTCAATTATATTGTGTTAAAAAAATTCATGCCATGTGGGACACCATTACTTTTCCTGTCTATGGCCCGAGCTTGATTACATTGGACAGTGAAAAAAGATGTGTTTAGGGCTCATTCACATGTGAAATATTTAAGTAGTATTATTTTTGTCTAAAAAAATTGTCTTAGATTTGTCTAGATATGGATGTATTTAGTCACGTATCGTATCTAGACATGGATATTTTTAGTCATGTTTTAGTGTAAGATACATTTGTATTTGTATCGGACAAATTTAAGACAAGAATTTTGGGACGGAGTGAGTATTTGTTTATGGCCCTATGTTTGTCTTTCTGTCTGTTTTTTTACTGTTGAGCGAGATTATTTTTTGGCCCGTTATGTTAGTTCAAACATTAAAAAAATCACAATATGTGAGCGCGGCAGGGATCGACACGATTAGACTTACTCCCTCCGTCCGGGTTTATTAGGCCTAAAAACAACTTCTCTTAGACTAAGATACATAGTAATTTGCTCACATTGATTTTTCATTCTACTCCCAATGCACTCTCTCACATGCATGCAACCAATGAAAAAGCACGCATGAAGTGTATTAACTTCTCAGCCATGGCACCAACAACAATGACTTTCAATGTATCCAATGAAATATTTGCATGCATGCACATTTCCAAAACGAGACCTTATAAAAAGGGACATGCTTGTGATGCTAAGAGGCCTAATAAACCCGAACAGGAGGGAGTAGCTACTATGTAGCTTCCTAATGAAGTCATTAGCAGGCACAAAGAGACTTCTTTGGAACTTCAAAACACGACTATTTTTAAAAGTGAGTATTTTCTGAAATGCGATCCTTTTAAAAAAATCCAATATTTTTTAAGAACATTTTTTGAAAACACAAAGTTTTTTTGAATCTTTGAATCGTTTTTGAAAATATGAACATTTTTTAACATGTACATGTTTTGTAAACATCAACAATTTTTTGAAACTCCGAACAAAATTTGAAAATGCAAAATTTAAGTATGACATCATCCTACATCAGCAGATAAACAACTTTGGAATAGTTTGAATTACTTATCACATGTGTCACGTGGTCACATGAGTAGATAAACAAAGCCCCACTTTTGCATCGTTTGCTTGTTTTATCTCATTTTCTCGTTGTTTGTTTGTCACCCACGGCACCCAGCCTAGAATGGCTCGAGCTTCTCCGACTGACCGGGCCCATTGATGTCAAACTGACAACTAGCGGTCGCGCGCAACAAAGAATGTGCCGCGGGTACTACGATTCAAACTGCATACCTCCTGTTGGAGCACACATCTTGCTAGCCACTGCAACTGACGAGTTCTCGTGACTGATGAGTAGCGCGAGATCTAAAGAACTAATGGCAGCGGCGTAACTGAACATTACATGAAAAATTGTGAATAATTTTTCAAATTTTGTACACTTGTTCGAAATTAGGATTTTTTTTTGTCAAATGCAAGTAATTTCTAAAATTGCTAAAACTTTTAAAAAAATATGAAATTTTAAAATTCTCGAACATTTTTTGAATTTTTAAACAAAACCTGAAGATTATAACATATATACTATGATATTCTGGATGAAACTGGAAACATTAATATATTTTGTATCAGTGAACATAATCTTTTTTTAAGTGAACATTTTTTAAAATTTCTGAACTTTTTTTAAAACAACATTTTTGAATTGGTGAACAAACTAGCCTTATCTCTACTCTTAATGAAGCAGTTGGTAGTCTTCGCCGGTCAATTTTCGTCCCACCTCCCCTGATTTTTTTTGGTACTTCGTCCCACCTCCCGCTTTCCACCGTTCCCCCGCATCTTACCTCCCAACCGATAAAAAAACCGTTAAGATACAACTACGCCCATTCTGAACCGCGCCGGTTCACAGCTAGAAAAAAGACCTAAAACGAACTAACACGGTTAACCTACGAAATTACGCCAGACGCTCGCACCCTCGTGCCCTCGACGCACTTGCCCGCACGAGTCGCCGCCTTCATTCGTTCCTACGTCGCTCAATCCCCTCGCAGCCGCCGCCGATCCCCTCCCCCATCTCCCTCCCTCAAACGCCGCCGCCCGTCGCTGCCGCCCCCGCCACCTCCAGCCGCGGCCGCCGCGCCCAGCTCCAGCCGCGGCCGTTGCGCCCACCTCCAGCTCGACTCCACGATCCCCTTCCTATCGATCGCCCACGCCCCCACCGCTTCGCATCTGATCGCCACCAGCGCCCGCCGGCCGCCATGCAGTCCTCCGCGCCGGACCTTTGCGTTGCGTTCCTCCGCGCGAGGCCGCCGCCGCTGCAGCAGCTCTCTCGGATCCAACACGAAGCTTGCGACGAAGGGCTTGGAGTTGGCCGTGAGTGCTCGAGGTGAAGTGGCGGCATGCGTTTCTGTAGGGGGGGAGGGGCGCACATTAGGGAAGTCAGCGGCCGGATCCGAGCGCGGATGAGGCGAGGTTGCCACTTGGGGCCCATGTCGGTCAGATCCAGGCAACACATGGGAGTCGGCGTGGCGGCAGCGTAGTGCCGAGGCAGGAAGGAGGCACGGGACGACACATCGGCGGGTCGTGGTGCACTGCACGAGATGAGTGACATGATGTAAACAACGCTGTACGCATTGATGCCACACATGCGTCATTTTCTACTGCCGATACTGATTCTTGAGGGCTACTGGCACTGCCGCCGGGTATGAGCAGGAACTGCCTCCATTGAGAACTCTGGGTACTGCCGCTGCCGACGACCATCGAGCACCGAGTTGGAACTGCCACCATCAAGGATGACAGGCCGCCATTGAGGTTGATTGTTTTGGCCGCGCCTTCCCACTACCAGTCTGCACCATCACTGTTGTATTCTGAGCAGCCGGAGAACCCCTACGGTTGCAAGATTCCTGTAACTTGTATTTGAGATGCATGTCCTAATCGTCTTGGTTGTGGTCAGGTGTGGTATGTAGGAATCCGTCAGAAGAATGTGACACATAATAATAGTTTCATCATCTCATCTTCATGCTACTTCCAGTTAAGTAAGCTTACTTCTCCTTTTGATCTGTAGTTCATTTCTATTATCGGAAGCGATCTTAACTAAAATAAAATTCATGTGGTTTCTTAGCATTTTCTATCTCAAACTTTGCATCATTATGTCAGGTGCTAGAAAAATAAATGCCCGAGACATGTTTTAAGGAATTCAAAGACGAGTTCCCTTTGAAGAGCAAGCAATCATAGTACGGAGCAAGATGATTCGAAATAGAGGTTCCCATAATTAGAGGCAATTGAATCATATATGATGATTAGCCTAATGTGCTGCTATAACATTTAAAACATTTTTTTTGACCTGGGAGCAATCAGCAAACTCTGACCTCTTTGTAATGTTTGATTACCATTTATGTAGGGCTCTGTACTGCAGGACAACATATTCACTATCAATATATGGTCTATTTCCAATATAAGGTGTATGTCAAGTTATACACTGACTACAGAAAGTGAGTGTGAGTGGTAATATCACTCTATCATGGTAGACTGGAAATTAAAGATTGTAACTTGATAGCATCTGGATAAATGTTAATAAAATTGTAGCAAAATAAAAAGGTTAAGTCTGCTGGTTCGAATAAGCAGTCACCTGGTTCAAACAGGTGATGCTCGACGACGAACATCTGCTCGAGGACACCCTGCTCGACGATGCTCCTCTTCGCTAGCATCTCCATTGCATGGTGAGCTTCCCCTGTCTCCTCCCTTTAAATTTGGAGTACTGCTTGGGTACAGATTAGGAGTAGGGTTCAGTTTATTTGTATGAGTATGGGTACAGATTATGAGTACGAGATGTAGTCGTAGGCACAGTTTTAGTAAAATTTCAGTAACTTCAATTATCCTGCTTGAAGTACTTTGAAAATATACTCAAAAAATGTACTGTTTGTACTGCTGATCTTGCAGATAGGGGGAGAGTTCTTGTACTCAGAGCAGCTGTTGATCTGCAGCAACTCTAGAAGTAGGATTTAGGATAATCATAGTTCCAGTTTGCCAAGCAGGGAGTATAATTTAACTGGAAATCAACCAACTATTGCTTTGAACTGGAGTATAATTACCGAAGCGGGTCGAAGTGGGACGATGTGGTTCGGTGGTCAACGGCGGCTGCGCAGGATGCAGTATGGTATGGCTTGAGCATCTCGAGGAGGGGCTCTCTCCGCAAGGCATCCTCTACGCCAGTACGTTCTCTGATCCGAACCTTCTTCTCTTCGCTCATGCACGCACCAACGCAGCTGACCTGTCGTTGACCAGCGGCGGAGGTGTTCGGGTAGTCTGTCCCGGGGCTGCGCGTGGAGCACATCGACGTCTCCGTCTTGCCATTGCTCAGCACCGCCCTGCCGGCTGGGGTTCTTATTTGCCACCGAGGCCTTCCGCAACTGGGACCATGGTGCCTGATAGCTTCCTCTCCGGCTGGATCGGCAGTCTATCCACCCAGTAAATTTTTTCTCTTCTCTTAAATTTCTATGTTTCTTTGTCTGATTCTCAATAAAGAGCTCAAACTCGAGATGAGTTTTTGGTTATGACCTGGCCTATTTTGTTGATCTGCCGCTGGTGGAGGGCAACTCCTCCTTGTCCCCCTCCACCTCGAGAACGAAGGCATCCCAGTCATCCTCTTTGCCGGATCTGTCACCTCTGGCATCGTCGATGTCGACATTGGGACAGAGAGGGGGAGGGGAATGGACGTGGAGTGGAGGTGAATCGATGGAGTGCGGATTGAAAGTGAAGTGGACTTAGGGTTTGCTTCGGGTGGGGATTTTAGTGGGGACAAAGTGGGGTCGACGCGGGCTAGCATGGGCCAGGCTAATGTGGCGGACGCGGCCTTTCTATATCTGCCCCAGATTTTGGTTAGATATGATGGGTGCGTGACAACCCATGCCTATATGGTTGTTATGAGTCATCGGTCTGCGTCGGTTTTTCTGACCGGTTAGTGACTGGGCCTTTCGACCGGGCGTATAGGGGTGGTTTTTGGTGCTCGGATGTAGATGCTCTCTATTGTGGCGTAGTGAAGGTCGTTGGATCGACGGGTGAAGAAAAAGACAAACATTTGGAGGAAGACCAGCGACAATCGAGCTCGACTAAAACACACATTTCTTTTTAGTTAATTGCAAAGGCACTCCCTTCAAATTTCCATGCATTGTGACCATACGAATATATTTTACTTCTATTATCACTAAATTCAAAATAATATTAATTTAGGAAATTACCGAGATTTGTCTGGCTATTATTTCTATATGCTCTGGTGGAATGGTAAAGAATTACTTCATCCGGTTTGTATGATGGGTATTCTCTGTTAGACATTTTAATCCCTTTGATGTGAAGTATTTTTGCTAACTGCATATATTGCTTGTGCATAATGGGTACGAGTTCAGGTCCTTCAGGAAGATGTTTTTATTATACTTGCTCGAATTTCATGCCAGTGAAGATAAAAACAAAATTTCTGATATTGTGCGAGATTTCTTAAGTGCATAAAATAGTAGATCTTAATTTGTAACAATTTTTTAGAAGGTCAAATTTCCTTTTTGCTATCAATTAACATTGCAAGTGAAGTGGATTTAAATTGTTACTCGATTGGGCCCATGATATCTATTCTCTACACGTGAAATTTAACATGCTTTATATTTACATAGCTCCAGCAAAATATTTCAAAAGCCCATGGCAACGCATGGGCATTCTACTATAATAACAGAGGATGGTGCTTGCAGTTGTTGTGGGTGCTGATGGTTCACTGTCTTGGTTTCTTGGAATGGTGATTCAAGAAGGGACACCATCGTGTGGATGGACCATAGGGCTCTTGACCAAGTCGAGTGAATTAATTCTCACAGTTCACCGGTATTGCAATTTTATGGTGGGAGTGTCTCCCCAGAATACAGATAAATAGTTTTGAATTATTTCGTAAGATCAGTAGACAACATTTGCTGTGTATTTTATAGTTACCGGCGTTGATTGTATCGTATTGATTTACCTTTTAAAACATTTATGGGTAAATGAAAATCTACAAAAATCTTGGTTTAGTTATATAGGTGAGTTTCAACTCACAACCTCTCTAAGCCTGTAATAAGCTATGAGCTGAATTTCTAACAAGTTTACTTTCTAACAGCTAAATTAACTACAGCCCAAAGGCAGCAGCCTGTTACTATTTTATATCATTTGTTGTTGATTTGTTTTTTTCAGAATTGCATTGGCAAATCATGAAAGGTGTAATGTTCACGGATTTTTGTTAGATGATCTGTTGGTCCGGTTTAATTTTAGCGGGCATGAGGCATCTGGGTACTGTTTACGAATTGATAGCGCACCTTGCTTAAATCCTACTAACAATTTTCTCAAGAATTCATACTAACACGTGTCTTTGCTTTTTGTTTGATGCATTTAACATGTTCAGGAAACATGTTTCAAGGGCCTTGTTTGTCGATCTGGAGCCCACTGTTAGTAGATTATGGCAGTAAATCATAGTCAGTTTCCTTGTCTACACTTCATCATAGCCTCATATGTACTATTATATGACTGTTGCATTTCAAATTTTTTTGCAGATAGGTCATGTTGTTGGACGAGGGCGGGCTGGCGGAGGGCGTGTCGGCGGACGACGTGGAGGTCGTGTTCGGCTCCATCGGTCGCATCGCCGGCATCGAGTTCGTGCGCACCAGCGGCCCTAGCTTCGCCTACATCGGCTTCCACTGCCCCTCCCACAAGGTCATGACCAAGTTCTCCACCGTAAGCATCCACCAGCCCATCAACAATCTCATTGTAACTATGTTTCTACACTTCGGCAGCACTTGATAGTAGCAGATTAGGGTTTTGTTGATTCTCCACATTAGCCGTGTGTATTCAGTAATTTGAATGTAGAATTTTGTGTTATGCGAGTAGAGCTTTACCAACTTAATAACAGAGGATGGTGCTTGCAGTTGTTGTGGGTGCTGATGGTTCCCCTGTCTTGGTTTCTTGGAATGGCGATTCAAGAAGGGGCATCATCGTGTGGATGGACCATAGGGCTCTTGACCAAGTCGAGTGAATTAATTCTCACAGTTCACCGGTATTGCAATTTTATGGTGGGAGTGTCTCCCTAGAATACAGATAAATAGTTTTGAATTATTTCGTAAGATCGGTAGACAACATTTGCTGTGTATTTTACAGTTACCGGCGTTGATTGTATCGTATTGATTTACCTTTTAAAACATTTATGGGTAAAGGAAAATCTACAAAAATCTTGGTTTATGTTATATAGGTGAGTTTCAACTCACAACCTCTCTAAGCTTGTAATAAGCTATGAGCTGAATTTCTAACAAGTTTGCTTTCATTCTTTTTTTTCTAGGGAAACTGGTGATGAAACCCGCAGCTTATCACACATGAGCACCGGAGGGAGTTAAAATCGTGTGGTATGGAACCATGTGGAAGGGGTGAAGTCTTTTGGGCAGAAAGTTTGGGAGACCTTTATGAAGAGAGCTACGCAAAAACAGGTTGAATGCTTATCCATTTCTCCTTTTTTTCACTAAAGGTGATGTATCATTTGTAGTTCTTAATTTTCTAATACGCCATTCTATGCAACTCAAATAGGACACTTGATTGTGTTTCCTCGTCATCCTCTATGTTCTGGTTTGACACCTACTTCTGCAAAGGCAAGCAGATCAGTTTTGCAGTTCATTTAATGTGACACTATTTAAGCTATTAATGCAAAGTGTTTTCATGAGTGAACAAAGATACAATCGATTACCTAAGTGCTTTCTTTGTAGTTTTTTATGTTAGAAGTAAGAGAATAAATGTGTGTGCTGTTAATTTCCAGTATTTCATTTTGTAATGGCGTTTACCTCCAATGTTCAGGAGTTAGGCTTGCTTCCCGGGACTCTTGTTGGGACTTCACTTATGATGCTTATGCCGGGTGTCTTGGAGTCATGGAAAGTGTGCCAAATGCAGAGTTTAAAGTTGAAAGTAGGTGCCGGTTCCCCTATGTTTTTCTAAAGAAACTATGACTCCTTCTAAAGCTTCACATTTATTTATGTGAAACATTTGTCCCAAAGAAAGACGTAAAAACTTGTGTATTGATGCATTGATAGAGAAAAATAATATGTACAAGCCTAAGATAGGTACACAATGCACAAGATTATGTGGAGCATTTTTTTCTGCGGTATTTGAGGAAGAAGCAATATTCCATTGCATGGTCTTGGTTTGCGGAACATTTACATGCCACATGGCTTTTTCAAAGAATAAGCTATTTATCCCTGGTGTTGGGAAACTATTTTTGTCTGGTGTAGTTTCCTTCATATATTTTACTTCCTTGCCAACGTCTCTATTAATTTTTGTATGTGGTTTGCTCTCCGTGATCATATGTTGGCTATGTTAAGTTAATGCTTTTATTTCTTGAAATTTTAATGCTTATCTTTTCATTGCACATCCAGCGATGATACCTGAGTTTTGGCTCAAGGAATGTGGCCAAAGTGCAACCGGCGCTTTACTTGATTACATTGCTCAAAACCATATTGCGGCTCCCTTTTCTTGCTAATCAAGCTGCTTTTGAAAGTAAGTTGCATGTTTCTCCCAATGTAGATTGCCTTTTTTCTGACATGATGTAGATTACCTTTGAGGGTGTACCGTGTAAAGGTGTATACTATTCATTTCAAATTATCCAGATGTGTCCATTTATGAGTTGATGAAGAAGACATTGCTTTTGATGTCACATGAACAAAGTATGCCTTTTTCTTTCTGCCTTGAGTCAAAACACCCATTTCCTTCCAGATTTTCATGGAAATCGGTTAGAGTTAATCTATGCTTAACCAAGAATGTTGGCTATCTAGATCTTTTTTCTTTGTACATTATGTGATACCAAAAATGGTATGTCTATTTTAATTAGATTATACAGCTATGAGCGCACACCACGCCCTCCGTTTCTAAATATTTGTATTTTTAGAGATTTCAAATGGACTACCACATACGGATGTATATAGACATATTTTAGAGTGTAGATTCACTCATTTTTCTCCGTATGTAGTCACTTGTTGAAATCTCTAGAAAGACAAATATTTAGGAACAGAGGTAGTATAACACAAAGATCTCAGAACTGTTCAACCAGACTTCTTTTCCTGTCATGAATCTCAACCATCATTTATGTAAAATTAACATGCCCTTGACATATACATTGTGGTCCGAGTGATTATAGCCAGTTTCACCATTGTTCAGTTTACAACATTATGATATTGCAGATAATTATGGTGATGTTGTCCATAGGATTTCTTGTGCTTCAAATTTTGTTGATCGAAAGCGGAGTAAGGAGCCCATCTTTCATGGAATCATCTACAACGATGCACGACTGGATCGAATTGAAGAGCAAATATATTTTGGCGAGGAAGGACAAATATTGATTAGGTTTCATTTTAATTAGGCTTCATCTTTGTTGCAGTCAGTTGATTTCAGAAAGTATTACATTCAGATTACTTGAAGATAGACAAAAGCCTGAATTCTTATTAGCTGGTGGTTGAGCCATACAAACGTTGTTCTAATTTCTACAAGGCAAGTCGAGATTGACTTTAAAAACTAAGGATTATGCAGCCATAATCTGACATTAAATTAATTGAATTAGAGAATTGGAGGCTGGAAAAGTCGGTTGCACAGGGCAAAAAAGAAACAGAATTGGCTCATAGGGGAAATATGATGGGCGAGCAGGTGTGTTGGGCACTCGTCAATGCGAGGCGTCACTAATCAACATACTAACACCCTGCTTTAGACTTGGCGTATCCAACTAGATGTGCATGCTTAGCAACCTCAAAGAGTCTGTTGGAGACACATTTGTGCATACCGGCGATGGCTCATGCGTCCTTTCACTTAATTAGAATTTTCTTCTTAATGATACGACTGCTGTTAGTTATTTTCGGATTCGAATTTAATCTGTGTGGAGTTCCTTAATGCACAATATGACAGATTAACTTGTTGTTTCAGTTCAGTTCGTAGGCGTAGCTTTCTCATTTGGTATGTGCTATACAATGTACTTTATCAATATGGTGACTTTTTGATAGTTGGATGTTACCACTTCTGCATTTAGTATGTCATATATAATCTATCTGTATGATAATGGTTGTCATCTTGATTCTTGGATCCAAATCAAACGACACATGTGACAGCCGTGGCAGCCTCGGCCCGTGGTGGCCGAAAGGGCGCGCAACATGGAGGCATGGAGGTCAGGCAGGAGAGGTCGTGGTCAGACTGGTACTGCACTGAGTGTAGAGGAGTTTGGTGTATACGGTAATTCTTCCTACGTTGTTGTTATTGATTGATGGTGAATCTAAAAGGATGGAGAAGAAAACCCTAAAAATTTGCGTGTGGATGTGGAAGGTTGGGTTTGTGAGCTAGGTGTGCCATTGATGTCAGTGGCGAAGTTGGATCAGGAAAGAAGAAGAACACGAGTGATTTAACGGTAAATAAGAAATCAATAATGCTGCTTGATGTGCATGATGATGTTCATATGATTGATGTTGAGCCTATACAATATGTACCACACCCGTTGCAACGCACGGGCAAATTGAATCTATTATGCTAACTTTTATGCCATGTTATTATAAGTATTTATGCCATCTTATTCTTTAGAAAACAGGTTAGTAGAAATTCTCTTTTCTCGCCTTTCTTATTACATGGACTCAACTAACAATGTGGCAATAGGTTCTATCACTCGGGTAAAGAGCGCACACAGCTGGACGTCGTATATTCCTTTAATCTAGGTAACCTACAACTTGGTCAATTCCAATTCCAATTCCAATTTATTTTTGTTATCACTACATTTTATATATTATTAATTGAAATTATTGCAGGAATATGTCTAGCTATTTTGTTTTTCATTTTATGCTCTGGTGAAATGGTAAAGAATTGGTCAAGCCGGTTTGCGCGGTGAGTATTGTCCGTTAGATGTTTTAAGACCTTCGGCGTGAAATTTTCATATTAACTACATATATTGTTTGTGCAGGATGAGTATGAGTTGAGGAAGCAATTTTTTATTATACTTGCTAAAACATCATGGGAATGAAACTAAAGGCAACTTTCATGATATCGATAGTTTTGTAATAGATGTTAAGGTCGAACATCGTTACATGGACATGTCGTTAATCTTTCTTTATCAATTTACATTGCAAAAATGAATTTCAATTATTCAATAATTGTGTTTGTGTTACTACCTCCGTCACGGTTTAGAAGGCGCGCTTGGAAAGTCTCTTGGACCTAGGTGGTTATCTATTGGTTGCGAGATGGGCTAAAAAATAGCATTCACACTATGCATGCATATAGAAATAGTACTCCGGAGTACTAATTAGCTACTAGAAATAAATGCAATGCGCCCTAAACCTTGTCTATTATGAAAATGCACGCAAATTTAACCGTGCCTTCTAAACTGTGACGAAGGGAGTATATTATTTGTATGTGTGGTATTCAATATGTAACTCTTGCAAACTATTTCAAGAGCCCGTGGCAACGCACGGGCACTCTACTATAAGCCTAGGACTCCAGTTTAAATGTTCCAGCTCCACTCTTGTCAGTGCCTTTTCTGATGCTGACTGGGCAGGATGCAGTGATGACAGGAAATCAACTGGAGGATTTGCAATATTCTTTGGATCTAATCTTATTTCTTGAAGTGCCAGGAAACAGGCTACAATGTCAAGGTCAAGTACAGAGGCTGAATATAAGTCACTAGCTAATGCAACTGCTGAGATCATTTGGGTGGAATCATTACTTAATGAGTTGGGTGTTAAGCAACACCGCACTTCATGCTTATGGTGTGACAATTTGGGAGCCACCTATCTCTCTGCTAACCCAATGTTCCATGGTAGAACTAAACACATTGAGATTGATTTTCATTTTGTGACAGAAAGGGTTGCAGAGAAGAAATTGGACATCAGGTTTATTCCATCTAAAGATCAGGTAGCAGACGGCTTTACTAAGGCATTGTCTATCAAACCATTTGAGGAGTTCAAGAGGAATCTTAATATAGGATAGTTGAGATTAAGGGAGGGTGTTAGAAATAGAGATAGAATTATCTATTGTATTGTAATCTCAACAAAGTCTATCTCTCCCTCTCCCTCTCGTAGCTTTCTCTTTCTCGTTGTAACGACCAGATCGTAGAAACGATCGGTATTGCCTTGTAAGCCACGACAGGGGCTGTTCCTGTCTCTCATCAATATAAACCAACGCGGCTCCTCATCGAGGAGTAGGAACGCTTCCATCTAACATGCATTTTCTGTTGTTTAATGATGTGATGTTCTTAGCAATAGCTCTTCAGGGATAATGAAGTATTCATTGTGATTCTTAATTGTGTTTTGTATCAGGCATTAGCTAGATGTGGCAGTGAAGATCCAAGAAATGTATTGCTCCCTTTCTCATCTAAGAACAATTTCACTTTTTACCTTAGTACATCTATTCTGATTGACAACACACATGTCATCTGCATGATTCCTCCCAATTCTTCAAACAATGATCTGCGTTTTCTTTCGCTGTTTCAATTAGAGAAGACCAGAAGGAATACAAAGATGCAATTACAACGATGAAGAACTCAAAAGAACCATTGTTTTTTTTACTTTGAAATACGAGTCCACGACTTAACACTCCACTGACACATTGTCCGGCGCCACAATCCACTATTTAGATACATTGTTGAATAATGGATACTGCTAGGAATATCGTTAATGCTAAAAAGTGCTATAATTTTACCATACAATGTATATTTATACCGTGAATAAATTTGAATCGCTTATATACCAAATCCGTCATATTTTTAATTATTATCACCTCTATAGGAAGTCGTCCATACTATAGATTCAATTTGGTCTCTTCTTTGCCATGTGGATGCTACCAAAAAAATCTCAACAAATTCCCGCCGCAACGCGCAGGGTATTCCTAGTACACAAAAGAATATGACTCAAAAGGGTGTGTCTCATTTCTACACAACTATGAGATTTTTTTTGCGGGATACAACTATTAAAAAAATGTGAGATTTTGAAAACGGTGGGGAACTAACTCAATGGGCTGCGAATTAAAAATCCTATAAATGGTAGCTTTGAAAAAAATAATACATGAAAACCTGGGTCTCTCCGACTCGGTCGCATATAGTATTCAAAAAGGGGTCGAAGATGGGCTTGCAACTAGGACATTTAAAAAAAGGGGTGGGCCAAAAAGAATGTACAGTGTTGAGAAGCTAAAAAGCGCAAAGAAAGTGGACTTGTAACTGTTAGGGTCAGGGCTCACGTTTTGCGTATTGAAGATGTAATTGTACCTGGGATAAAAATTGGCCGCTCGCCCCAGTTGCGGGTTGATGTGAACTTGTAATTGCGACATAAAAAGCTTGGAGCCCAATTGTAAGTCTGTGGTGGACTTGCAACTGGGGTGAAGAATAAAAAAGGACGACCTGCTCATAAAACGAGCGTGGGCTTGTTACTAAGGCAACAAATAAAATTTTAACAGAAAGCCTGATTGCAAGTACAGAGTGGGCTTGCAACTAGGAGGGGAGAACAAAAAAAGGTTGGTGTTAGTTGTAAGCCCATGGTGTACTTGCAAATTGAGGCAACAAAAAAACTTTGACCCCATTTGCGAGTTGACGGTGGACTTGCAACTGGGATGAAAATAAAACTATGGACCTAGTTGTGGGTCGAGTGTGAACATGTAACTCAGATGACTACACAAAACTACGAGACCAGTTGTGATTCGAGGGTGAACTTGCAACTGGGAAACCTACGAGCCTAGTTGCGAGTCAAGGGTGGACTTGCAACTAGGCTGAAAATAAACTATTGTCCCAGTTGCGGGTTGATGGTGGACTTGCAACTGGATGAAAACCAAACTATGGGCCTACTTATGAGTCATGGGTGGACATGCAACTAGGACAGCTACATAAAATTATGATACAAGTTGTGAGTCGAGAGTGGACTTCCAACTAGGATTAGAACTTCCACCTGGGAAAGCAACCAAACTATGGGCTGAGTTGTGAGTCGAGGGTGGATTTGCAAGTGTGGGACAACTACAAAAAACTACGAGATCAGTTTTGATTTGAGGATGGACTTGCAATTGAGAAAACTACGAACCTAGTTGTGAGTTGAGGGTGGAGTTGCATTTGGGATGAAAACAAACTATAGTCCCAATTGCGACTCGAGGGTGGACTTCCAACTGAGATAAAAATAAACTATAGGCCTAGTTGCGAGTTGAGAGTGGACTTGCAACTCGAACAACTACACAAAACTACAATACGAGTTGAGAGTCGGGGGTGATTTTCCAACTGGGACAATAACAAACTACGAACCCAATTGCTAGTCAAGTGTGGACTTGCAACTGGGATGAAAAACAAAAACATATGCTAGTTTCTAGTTGAGGATGGAGTTGCAACTAGGACAACTACGAAATTCTGAGCCAAGTTGCAAGTCAAGAAAGGACTTGCAACTGAGATGAAACAAACTACGGTCCTAGTTGCGAGTCAATGACGGACTTGCAATTGATATAACTACACAAAACTATAAGACCATATACGAGTCAAGGGTGGACTTACAACTGCGACAATTAAAAATACAAACCCAGTTGCGATTCGAGCATGAACTTGCAACTAGGATGAAAACAAAACACATACCTAGTTGCGAGTGGAGCGTGTACTTACAACAGAGACAACTACGAGCCCATTTGCGAGTCGAGGATGGACTTGCAACTGGGATAACTATGAAACTACGGGCCAAATTGCGAGTCAAGGATCGACTTGAAACTGTGATGAAAAAATTATGGGCCCGGTTACAAGTCTCGGATGGACTTGCAACTATGATGAAAAACTTAAACACATGCTCCAGTTATGACTCGAGTGTGGGCTTGCAACTCGGATAACTATGAGCCTAGTTGTGAGTCGAGGGTGAACTTGCAACTAGGACAACTAGGAAACTACGAGCCCAGTTCTGAGTCACGGTCGACCATCAACTGGGATGAAACAAATTACAAGCCTGCTTGCGAGTCAAGGGTTGACCTACCACTGCGATGAAAAACAAAACACAAGCCGAGTTGCGAGTCATGGATGATCTTGTCAAGTAGATTGATTTGGTTCTTTTGGAGTTTTTGAAATCTTTCTTTGTCTTTCTTTTGGAGTTTGAATGATTGCCTATGTGCCCTTGTTTGTTTACGATAGATTTCCAGAGTGAGAAGCGAGTATTACCAATCTCTAGAGTTTGATCACCAGATCCAAGGCAAGTTACATCTTGATCATACCCCTTTTATCCCCATGTTTTCAATGTATTTAGTCCCTTTTGACGTAGGATTGCATGAGTATGTTTATATAAGATGGCTATGCTTGATACACCCAGTAATTCACTGAGGTAGGTCGTCTTACATCATTGTCGCCACCGTGTAGAATTATATTGCTTCTCTAATGTAGACAGGGATTGGGGTGTGATTCATTATGAGGCGAGTGGCCATTTAATAAATAGGACCAACTAAATACTAGAGAATCATCTAGTGGAATGGTTGCAAGGTGAGGGGTATCTTGGGGTTACCAGGAATTTGCCGGGTGTGTCCTGGGTTATCCAGGGGTTCACTCTTATTTGGAAAGCCACCCAGGCTCAAAGGGGTCAATCATGTTTTCATAACTAGAAGCTCATGTGTGCAGCCACAAGTTACTATAGACTCGGGATTGGTTTGACAGTTGTAGTGACTCTTACTTGGTAGTGCTACGAGAAGTAGATATAACTAGGTGGGATGGGCACTAGCGGAGTTATGGGAAACTCTTCTGAAAGACCATGTCTCGGTCTTCCAGGTTACATACCCTAAGTGTGATGAGCTACAAAGGAGGTGAACGAGTCTTGTGAGGAACGTGCACAAATCTCCGCAGAGTGTAAAACTAATCAATTAGTCATGTCCAAGGTTACAAACATCTTCGGCATCTAGAAGTGGGATTATCGAGAGATCTCGTCACATTTAATTAATGAATGGGTTAGATCAACTTTGGGAATAGATTGAGTTGGGGGCTCTATCTCAATAATTATGATAATGGTAGAATACAATATTCCTTTTGATAGTAGAAAAAATGGCTTTATGTAAAAAATAAACTTGGAACTTTCCACCAGCCAATTGCGTGTAGAGGTAGGACTTTTGTTCTCTCTTATGGTGTTACTTGACAGTACATTCCATGTGCTGACCTACACGGTTGCAACTTATCATGTTGCAGATTTGTCCGACAAGGATTAAGTTGCGAGGTCGTTGTTCTGCACTCAGTTTTGCTAGTGGAGTTGGATGGACTCGTTATTTTTAGATGCTTCCACGGTTTTTTTTTCTTTAGATGGCCTTCAGTCATATTTATGTAACAAATACTATATTTGTGGCTTATAGATGTAATAAAGTGTGTGATTGAACTATGTTATTTCATCGAGTATTGTGTGTGCTAGCAAACCGATCCAGGGACTAGCATAGTAAGCACGCAGGCTCCGATCCATTCAGGTTGGGTCGCTACACGTAACCACTAGCAATCAAATTCTTTCTTTTCTTCTCTTTTTGCATTTTAGACGCCCCCTACTTCCACTTGCTTCTACTCTCTGCAATTTCCTTTTCACGTTCAATTTGCATATTTTTGGGAAAACTAAAAAAGTTAAGTTAGATCATTTTTTCTTACACTCTATGAAAAGAGTCCAAACGTAGAAAAGTGTTAAATTTAGCAAGGTCTATTTTCTTGCATTATATCCATAATTAGAAGAGAAAAGCAGTATATCCTAGATTTATTTTCCCCGCCGTGTGTTGAAAGCCCAATTAGGAATATGCCCTATTAAAGTTCAAGGATGAAATGTTCACTCTAGCCAAAGTTTCATGATGAAGATTATGTCTTGTTTATTTCTTATTCTGTTCAAAAAAATTCAATGAAGAAAATATATTAATATCAAGAAGATATATTCTCAGCAATTAGGACATGCTCATGATAGCACTATACTTCGCCACCACCGAATCATTGACTTTACTTATATGTGTCATAGCTTGTACAATCTTCTCATCATTTTTAAAGAATACCCGCAAGCCATGCTATTATAAATTGCATTGGCTGATGCAGCATCTTTTTCCAAAAAAAATATGATCACATCATTTATGCCGTCCTCGATTGATGATGTACAAAGATAACATTTAGTTTGATCTACGTGGGACATTAAATTGGGAGGCCAACTGAATTTTGTATGTCGAAGATCGAGTCCTTGATCTCAAATGCAACCTGTAGCTTGGGAAAGAAAAAAAATGTTTTTATATTAAAGGATTATGTTTAGTTGGCATCTATGCAGGTCATTAAGTTGAGAGACCCATTTACAATTTTTCGGCTACAAGATCAAACTGCTATGATTCCTTAATTTATGAAGGTCCACCAGGTTAATGGCCGGTATATTCTAATTAACATGGGATTTTCTAGTCTATTTCCCCATTTTTTATCCGCATTGTTCATCTAGTATATAATAGGAGATTTGCATCTTTTTAGGGAAACCAACAAAGTTAAGTTAGATCATGTTTTTCTTGCACTATGAAAAGAGTCCTAATATAATTAATGCATTGAATTTACCAAGGCCTAACTTCTTGCATTATATCCAAAATTACAGGAAAAAGAAATATATCCTAGATCTGTTTTCCCTGCCATGTGTTGAAAGCCCGAGTAGAAATGTGCCCTATTAAAGTTCGAAGATTAAAATTTCACTGTTGCTGAAGTTTAGTGATGAAAATGATGTCTTTTTTTCAACTTCCTATCCTCTGCAAAATTTCAGATAAAGATAATATATTAATGCCAAGACGATATATCCTCGACAATTAGGATGCGCTTGTGATAGCACTAGCTATATTTAGCCGCCATCCAGTCATTGACTTTAGCTGCCATCCATAGCGTGTACCATCCTGTCATCAACTTTAAGTAACACGCGCAAACCGTGCAATTTATAAATTCCGGTGGCTTTCCGGTGGCTTCAAGAAGGGAACGGCGCAAATAGCGCCGCCACCGCCGGCCTTAGCAGACGCCGAAGGCAAGTTTTTACCCAGATCAGTTCGAAGGGATCCAACTCTCGTGCACGGGCCGCCGTCACCACCAGCACCACCAGGCAGAACCCTAGAGCACCGGCAGATCAGCGAGCTGCCGGCACCACCGCATCCAGATCGCCGGCCACGCCGGGCCGCCGCCATCCCCCGCGCCGTCCGGGTCAGAGACGGAGCCGCCGACCGTGCACAGGGACCACCGCCGCCTGCACACGCCGGAGCGCCGCCGAGAGCCCAGCGCCCGCCACCGCTTGCCGAGGGCCATCGCCGCGCGCCCTGAGCGGACTCCCACGCACACCATGGGAAACTGCCATCGCCCCCAAGCCCGCGCCGCCAACCACCGCTGCGATCCGCCCGCGCCAGATCTAGCGAGCCATGGGAGAAGAGATCCCGCCGCCGCCGCCGCCGACCGGGCTTTGCCCGGCGGCGGCGAGGAGGAGAGGTCGGGGGAGGGACGAGGACGCGGCGGCGCTAGGGTTCCCCCCCAGTCGCCGCACAGGGGCGACATGGGAGGAGTCGGGAGGCTCTGTGTTGTATACACTAGTCTGTTGCTACTGTTGTGATCCTCTAGAATTTCTACCTTCCAAATATAATTAATGCATTGAATTTACCATGGCCTATCTTCTTGCATTGTATCCAAAATTACAAAAAAAAGAAATATATCCTAGATCTGTTTTCCCTGCCATGTGTTGAAAGCCCGAGTAGAAATGTGAGCTATTAAAGTTCAAAGATGAAAATTTCACTCTAGCTGAAGTTTAGTGATGAAAATAATGTCTTTTTTCAGTTTCATCCTCCTCTGCAAAATTTCTGATAAAGATAATATATTAATACCAAGACGATATATCCTTGACAATTAGGATGGCTTGTGATAGCACTAGCTATATTTAGCTGCCATCCAGTCATTGACTTTACTTCTATATGTAATAGCGTGTACCATCCTGTCATCAACTTTAAGTAACACGCGCAAACCGTGCAATTTATAAATTCCGTTGGCTTTCTGACTTTACATTTATATGTCATAGCGTGTACCATCTTCCCATTCCGCATGTAGGAGCAATCCAATATCTAACTTTGAAGGTCGATCTTTCTGATTGTCTAATAACGCTGGGCTGCGAGCTTATAAATAACGCTGCTCTCTTGGTACTCCTGCTATCAATGTTCCATTGAGACACACCTCACGGATGAGTTCAGGAACCTGGAAAGAATCGACTTGTGATTGAGGTATGCACATACTACCTATGCGTTCTCCTTTCAATTTGAGTGAATTCTCTGCTCAAACGAAACTGGCACTGCTATACCGTCATGTGCTACGCTTTACCTACATATGTTTCATATATCATCTTATTTAGATTAACTGAATACTGAGAACAGAGCGCTAGTTTCGTGGCTGGAGTTCGCATTGCAGTGGCAAACCCGCTTTTGAGTCCGTGTAGTGGGCTCCGCTAGGGTGCTATCCGCAATTTAAATCATGGAGAATTCTCATCTTCCACCTAAATAACAGACAGTTATTGGAGTGATTCTTCCCCCTTTAGCCAACGTTTCTTATTACTGGAAAAAAACTCACCAACTTAATTGGTAGGTGTATAAACGGCACTCGACCGACCTTTTTTCATGGCATCAACCGATCAACGTCTTGTTGTGTCATGTCCACATCTACAAAATCAACCTCAGCCATACCGACAGCTCAGCTAGAGGACAAATTATGATCTCACTTAGTTAGCTTATTCCCACAAAAACAAATCCCAAGAAAAATTTCTTAGGCCTTAGGTGGTGTTTTTCTTTTTGCGAAACTAGCAAAACCATGTCAAAGCTCTAGTTCGTGACATCTCCTAATGCAATTAGGGTTGCTAATTTTTGGCCCACAGAGTACTTTCTGACCCCTGTTTTGTTCAACCAAAAATGAACTAGATTCAAATTGATGTAAGTATTAATTTAGTTCATTTTGTTAAACTAAAGATTATCAAAGAATACTCTTAAAGTGTTATTTCCTCAAAAACCTACAGCCAGCACTTACAAGTTGTGAGATAATCCCCTGTCCTTGATGCAACCAACATGCGGTTGAGCTACCGGCAAACCACGGCCTTGTATGGATAAGCACAAGCTTGGGTTATTTTCCCATTCTAACATTGTGAGAACCAAGAAATAAACTGAATAGCAAATGTGAATCACCTTACAAATTAAACACACGTCAGTTTTGTCATCTCACTAAATTTAATTGTATAGATACATGCATATCTAACTTACTACCTCAATATATGTTCATGTTTTTTGCAGCGCCAGTCATATTGGGTTCATAGTTGGCTGCCTACATAACTATTAGACACGACATCATGGACATGCTGGCAACTAGAACCACATGGTTGGCCATAGCTCTCTTTTTCATAACTATTGTATCCACTAAGATTTCAAGATGGAAAAGCAATATCCATCATTTGCCCACAAGACCACTTCCACCTGTGGTGAATGTCCTTGCTCTCTTACCTTCGGTTTTTAAAAAGGGTTTTGGGGTTACAATCAATGATCTATACACAAGGTACGGCAGTGTATTTACAATAAATTTGCTTGGGCCAAAGATAACCTTGTTGGTTGGACCAGATGTCTCGGCTCATTTCTTCCAAGGGCTCGAGTCAGAGATTAGCTTTGGTAATTTTGCCGAGGTTACTGTTCCCATCTTTGGCCAGGAAGTTTTGTATGGTGTAGATGTCGCAACTCGCAGTGAGCAAGTAAACTTCCTGCTTGATATATTAAAGCCATCCAAGTTGCGAAGCCTCGTTGATCCCATATTTCAAGAAGTAGAGGTACATCTAAAAGAGCCCTTCACTTTATTTTGACTCCCTCTGGATTTTATTCAATATCACTATTTAAGTTTTTTGGTTTCATATATTCTCCAATACGCCTCTTCTAGAGGCAGTTTGCTTGGGTAAATTCCTTTACTTAAACTAAGTACATACGTAAGTTGACTATACAAGTACATGTGTTTTCGCAAGATGGCGTATGTGCTGGACCTGGTTTTGGCATTTGTCATTAGTTTTGGATGTAAGATATAGATGACAAGAGTAGTGATACCATGCATGTACGTTGCACTTGACTGATGGCTTTCTTATACTACTATGTAGGCCTACTTTGCAAACTGGGGACATGATGGCATAGTTGATCTTAAACATGAACTTGAGCAGGTGCTCATGTTTATCTCAAGTCGGTGCCTACTCGGATATGAGGTTCGGCAGATGATGCTGAAAGAAGTATACTCACTGTTCCATGAACTTGAGAATGGCTTAAACTTTTTCAGTTACTTGTTTCCATATATTCCAACTCCGACAAACCGCCGACGCGACAAGGCACACAATAGGCTGAAAGAAATATTCACCACAACTATCAGGTCACGCAGGAGTTCTAGCCGTGCCGAGGAGGATGCACTACAGAGGTTGATGGATTCCAAGTATAAAGATGGTCGCTCCATAACGGACGGAGAAATTTCTGGCATGGTCATGGCCCTCATCTTTGCTGGAAAACACCCAAGCTCTATCACTAGTATATGGACCGGAGCTTTCATGTTGAGCAACACCAAGTTCTTAATAGCTGCCATGGAGGAGCAAAAGCATATCCTTAGCAAGTACAAGAACCAAATAGGCTATGATGCCTTGTTAGAGATGGATACCCTGAATAGATGCATCAAGGAGGCGATTAGGATGCATACACCAGCACAAATGTTAGCTCGCAAGGCACATAAGAAATTCAAGGTGCAGACCAAGGAAGGCAAGGAATATGACATACCTGGAGGGCATACTGTTGTAATCCCTACGGCGTTCAACAATAAGCTGGCACACGTTTACACTGACCCTCATGTGTATGATCCGGATCGGTTTGGTCCTGGAAGAGAGGAGGATAAAGTTGGTGGTGAGTACTCTTTCACGACATTTGGTGGTGGAAGGCATGTTTGCCCTGGCATGGCCTTGGCTTACCTGCAAATTAAGGTGATATGGAGCCATCTGCTAAGAAACTTTGAGCTCAAGCTAATATCTCCTTTCCCCAATGCAGACTTGAGAAAGATGGGCCAAGAGCCTAAAGGAAAAGTAATGATAAGTTATAAGAGACATCAATTGTTGCACTGCTAGCCATTGATAAGTAGTAATACTAATAATCATACCTAGTTAGTTTAGAATAAGAATTTGGGTATGGAAAGGTTCGTCCCGAAGAAGGTTTTCCTGCTGTCTCCAAATTCAGTTAGACTTGATTTCTTTTACTCCAAGTTGTAATTGGCATTATAAGCCTTCCTTTGTTGATCAGTACAGACAGCCAAGTTGAATCTATTTTCACTACCTCGTCTTCTCTCTCCTCTTCCCCTCGTGTTGCTGTGCCAAGGATGCCTATCTGCAATGGTTTGTAAAGCATAAATTTCTAGTAGATGCATGCAAGGCATACTTCCCCACCTTACAAGAGGTGAATGGAGCCTTATAAGACATATCAAACCATAAATTATATGAAGCACTACACGGAGACTAACTATAGGACATTTCAAACCGTAAACTATATTAAGAGGTGCATGGAGACTTATTAGACATTTCAAACCTTAAATTGTCGATAAATGTATGAGGTAGACTTCCACACCTTGCAAATCCACCACAAGATAAACACACAAAAAATAATGCTTCTATCCTACTCACTAAAAAAATTACACTGAACAAATAGTTGAGTTACAAATATAACAACAGACCAATTATAGGGCACGACACACCACCGCGTCTCTACCCTACTAGTAAGAAAATTATGAGGCATGATACATGCCTCTGGCTAACTTCATGCATGTTGATCTATTCATGTGCGTGTGTTCTGGTCCCGATGTCTGCTTGAGCACCGACGAGATTTCGGGTCCTACAACTCGTTTGTACTACATGGTACCCGGCGCGTTGCTGCAGAAATTTGCGGATAAGAGTTGATGCAATGATAAATTTTGCAAATCATGAAAGGAAACATATACTTGTTAGCTGGCTTGCTTGCCGTAGAGCTTGGCCTCTATGCTTGCTATGTACCTGTTGCATGGCCTTGGGTGATGCAGTTATTGGCTATAGGTAAAGTGTTAATGCAGTATGATTTAGTTTAGTAGCTAGCTACTGTAGCATTTTGGCAGGTTTGTTGACATAGATGTAATCAAGATTTGGGAAGCAATGTCATGGAAAATTTGACATGACATATTCTTATTTTTGAACCATTTGCATATGCAACATGAAAAAAGTGTATATTGACAACAATTATAGTAAAATATACATAATCATCTCAATAAGGTGCATAGTATCCCATATACATCACAATTAAGACTTATCAGTTGCATAAGATAATCCATGTCTCACTACATGCACACGATCCATCATGTAATAACTAACTAAATAAGAGTTTGACTGGATTACAACCTAAACCACAATATAGCAAATTTAAATAGAAGGCAGTTCAGACCATATATAGTTGCAAAAGATGAATCCATATCTCACTACATGCATAGGATCATCGAGAATTAGTAGTAATTAGAGTTTGACTGGATAACAATTTAAGCCACACACAACTAATTAAAATAGAAGGCAGGTGTAGTTCGTTGATGCGTGTATGTGTGCTTGACGATGTGCTGCACACGGTAAAAAAGAGAGCATCATGGATACAGTTATCATCGTGTAATTAGGCCAGCAGAGAGAAACTGGTTTTTTTGATAATTTTGTGTGGACATGAAACTGATAATACCTTCTTTTTATTGTTGTTATCATCTCATGCTTCTTAGTTGTTCACTATCACATTGTTGTCTGCAATGCTGCTTGAGGATAGAAAGCAGGAATGGTGGATCTTATATTTGGAATTTGGAATGCTCTTGCTTGTGCTTTTTGCCAACCTGAAGATTAAGTTCTATAGCGTCAATATCTACCTCTTTTTTATTATGGCATGTAAATATTGCATTGGTGAGAAATTCCATGGAAAAAATGAATATCTATATGTTCTTACCTCTCTTTGTTGGTGTTTTATCTTCTGTAAATTTAATGATTCTTTTAGCTAAAGGGTGCTTGTGAAAAAAACGACATTCATGAATGTCATGTTCAATCTAAACCTGTAGATTTAAACAGTGTTCTATTTTTTTACTCATTTTGACCATTCTCAGTGTCAATAGTTGTGTCTTGGCAAGAGGGAGGTGTAGTATTATTTGAGTTCTCTAGTGTTCGGATCATCGGACTATGAGTAGCAAAAGTTAAGTCATATGTGTGTATATAGAGCTTGTAACTTCTATTTCGTGGCTAATGGCAAACTTTTCAATACTTATCTCTGAAGATGGTTGGGTCATTAGTTCTTTGCTTTGATATGGTTGGAAGTATTTCATGGTTCATGTTAGTCTTTTGTAGGGAATTAGGTTGAAATTAAAGAAGAAAAATATATCTCTGAATGAATAGAAATCGTATAACCTTTGTAGAGGGCAACATTTGTGCATTGTCGACCAAGAAGCTTTTCTTTGGGACATACCTTATGGGGAACCTGGACATTGAATCAATCATCACTGCAACAAGTATAACACAAAATCTTTGTATGGACGGGCCCAAAGAATCTCATTTGGTGTGACATAGCGACATTCTTGATGATTATCTATTTCATTGATTGTTTCATATGATGAATTGGATGGTCCAGCATTAGACTCCATTTCCAATCTGGTACAATAAAATCCTTTTTGTCGCGTACTTGAATGGATATTTGTACATCCAGTATCATCAGTGAACTTTGTGAGGAACAACAAATATGTTATTAATTTCAATCCATTTTTATTACATATTGTGTGAAAGTATTCTCTAATATAGAGGTTTGCTCATAGAAATCATTAGGGTATTTTTTGCATTATCCTAAGTAACTTCTATTCCTAAGTAGTGTAGAATACTGGCGTACCAAGTGTCGGAGTAACACTCGGAAGGCATAATATTATTTTTACCCAGAGGCCATAATATTCGGTTGTGTTTCTAGCATGGAATGCCAAATTTCTTTGAAGTTTCCGTCCTTACTTTCTACCATGTATTGATTTGCGCTCTACAGTCCATAGATTTTCGTAAGGAACTCATACTAAGACTATAATAGGAAAATAAAGCACTCTTCTTGTTGTCAAATTAAATGAAAAAATCTGTAACATTTGATATGACTAACATTACCAAAGCCAGCAAATAAGTACGTATATGACTAACTGAGGATCATGAAGCAATGAACTTATATCTTAGAGGTGAGACTGCATACTAGTGGAGTAGCAAGAGACCGTGATAACCCACAAGTATAGGGGTTCACAACAGTTTTCGAGGGTAGAGTATTCAACCCAAATTTATTGATTCGACACAAGTGGAGCCAAAGAATATTTGTAAGTATTAGCAGTTGAGTTGTCAATTCAACCACACCTGGAGATTTAAATATCTGCAGCAAAGTGATCAGTAGCACAGTAATATGATAGTTTGATAGTGATAGTAACGATAGCAATAGTAATGGTAACAGCAGTAACAATTTTTTAGTAGTTGAAACATTAGCAATAGCAATAGTAATGCAGCAAGAACAATATGTGAAAAGCTCGTAGGCATTGGATCGGTGATTTCGTTGGATGATATTCACCATATAACAGTCATAACCTAGGGAGACACAGAACTAGCTCCAGTTCATCAATGTAATGTAGGCATTGTTGGGGAACATAGCATGCAATTTTAAAAATTTCCTACACTAACGCAAGATCTATCTAGGAGATGCATAGCAAGGAGAGGAGGGGAGCATCTTCATACCCTTGAAGATTGCTAAGCGGAAGCGTTTATCAACGCGGTTGATGTAGTCGTACACCTTCACGATCCGTCTCAATCAAGTACCGGATGTATGGCACCTCCGCGTTCAGCACACGTTGAGATCGATGACGTCCTCGCCTTCTTGATCCAGCAAGACGAGCAAAGTAGTAGATGAGTTCCGCACCACGACGGCGTGGTGACGGTGTTGGTGAAGAACAATCTCCACAGGGCTTCGCCTAAGCACTATGGAAACTATGACGGAGGATAAACTAGAGGGGCCAGGGTTGCCGGCACACGGCTTGGTGAATCTTGATGTGTCTTTGGTGCTAGCCCTGGCCCTCTATTTATATGTTGAGCCTTGGGATCGAAACTTGGAGCAAAAGCCTCCTCGAAGTCGGGTTTGCCCGAAAGGCAAGAGTCCCACTCGGACTCCAGGACTAAACGCCACAATCCTTGGCGTATGGCCCAGGGCCAGACGCCAGGGTCTCCGGCGTTTGGCCTCTGACCTCCGCAAAACTTTATTTTGCACCGACCTATAGCCCCGTGGGCCTGACCCCTTGGCCTAACCATATCATCCAATATATGAATCTTTACCTCCGGACCATTACAGAGCTCCTCGTCATGTCCGTGATCTCATCCGGGACTCCGAGCAACATTCGGTCACCAACATCATAAGTCATATAATACTATATCATCAATGAACGTTAAGCGTGCGGACCCTACGGTTTCAAGAACTATGTCGACATGACCGAGACACCTCTCCAGTCAATAACCAATAGCGGGACCTGGATGCCCATATTGGCTCCTACATATTCTATGACGATCTTTATCGGTCGAACCTTATGACAACATATGTAATTCCCTTTGTCCATCGGTATGTTACTAGCCCGAGATTCGATCGTCGGTATCTTCATACCTAGTTCAGTATCATTACCGGCAAGTCTCTTTACTCGTTCCGTAATACATCATCCTGCAACTAACTCATTAGTCACTTTGCTTGCAAGGCTTCTTACGATGTGTATTACCGAGAGGGCCCAGAGATACCTCTCCGATACTCGGAGTGACAAATCCTAATCTCGATCTATGCCAACCCAACAAACACCTTCGGAGATACCTGTAGAGCATCTTCATAATCACCCAGTTATGTTGTGATGTTTGATAGCACACAAGGCATTCCTCCGATATCCGAGAGTTGCATAATCTCATAGTCGAAGAAATATGTATTTGACATCGAGAAAGCAATAACAATAAAACTAAACAGACATTATGCTAAGCTAACATATGTGTCTTGTCCATCACATCATTCTCCTAATGATGTGATCCCGTTCATCAAATGACAACACAAGTCTATGGTTAGGAAACTTAACCATTTTTGATTAACGGGCTAGTCTAGTAGAGGCTTACTAGGGACACGGTGTTTTGTCTATATATCCACACATGTATCAAGTTTCCGGTTAATACAATTCTAGCATGAATAACAAACATTTATCATGAAATAAGGAAATATAAAACTTTATTATTGGCTCTAGGGCATATTTCCTTCAGGCATGTATTCCGTAAATAGTCTGTAACGCCTCGGATTCGATGCGCCAGGTGTCTGCCAGTTATTCTCCATCGCTGCCATGTCATTTGCTTGCGTGTTGCATTTTATCATGTCATCATGTGCATTTCATTTTGCATACATGTTCGTCTCATGCATCTGAGCATTTTCCCCGTTGTCCGTTTTGCAATCTGGCACTCCTATGTCATCCGGCGTCCCCTTCTTGTCCCTTTTCATGAGCGGGTGTTAAACATTCTCGGAACGGACCGTGATTTGCCAAGCGGCCTTGGTACACCACCTATAGACCGCCTGTCAAGTTTCGTGCCATTTGGAGGTCGTTTGATGCTCCAACGGTGGTTAACCGGGGAACCGCAAAAGCCCCTTCTCTTTGCAGCCCAGCACCCCTTCACCACAGCCCACTAACCCATCCAAACCCTCTCCATGCTCTCGGTCGTTCAATCATGATAGTGTGGGCGAAAACCGCTCCCCATTTGGACTCTCCTAGCTCCCAGAATCTATAAATGGGTCCTGCCCGTCCAAATCTGGGTCCAAACCCTAATTTCTCCTCCCCCACCGCGTCGGACACGTCCGCCGCTGTCCCTGGATGAATCCCAGCGCACCACGTCATCTCCTTGCACCCACTTCGCCGCCAGGCCCGCAAAGCCCACCGAGGGCCCGCGCAGACCTGGATCTCCGCCGCCGCTAGGCCCGCCCGGGATGGATCGGGGCTCGACCGCGCCGCCGCACCG
>NC_057807.1:6688795-6706156 GCF_018294505.1 Triticum aestivum
GCCGGCGCCCCCTCCGCCCGCCGCGCCACCCGCCTCCGGTGAGTCCTGCCTCGCCTCGAAGTCCGTGCGGATCTGGATCCACGAAGGTTGACTCCGAGATTTGACCAAGTCCCTCCGCTTTGCATATTCTGGTGCCAAATTTGACATGGCATAACTTGTTGCATATTGCTTCGTTTCGTGCGTGTAATATGTCAAAATGTTTGTTGTAAGATTCTCTACATTTCATTCCATTGTGCCATGTTTGTTTGAGTTCACCTTGATGCCCTAATCATCATTGCAAGAGTGCTATATGATGTTAATCTGCTGAGACTGTTATAACTTGATGATTTGTCATTTTTGTTGAATTTGATGTGTGCATCTTATGAGCATGAGCTCTACATGTGTTTTGTGCTACATCATGCCATCTTCACAGTTGTGCCATCCATGTATTTTTGTGTGTCTTTTAGTGAGTGCATCGAGCTTGTTAAATAGGGTACTTGTTGTTGTTGTTTTGCTAGGCTGATTCTGTTATATTATGATTCTATGTAAACCTGCTGCTACCACTCATTCTATGCATAATCTGAAGATGTTCACTAAGGATGTTTTGTTATACATGTCATGCTCTATCCATTCATGCCCCTGGTTGCATTTGTAGCCTGCTGTAACATGTTGTTATCTTGCTCCAAACTTACTAAATAATGTTGCTGTCAGCCTGTTAACATTAAGTTCAATGTTGCCATGGTTGTTGCTAGTGATCCATGCACCCTATGAACTTGTTCTTGATATGTTTAGCTTCATAAACATGTTTTCTTACTGTTGGTTGCCTTGCCATGCCATGTATTGCTCTGTGGTGAGTGGTTCAAGCTCACCAACATGCCTACTTATTGCTGTTTCTGCCATGTATGAATGTGTCATATAACTTTCCATGTTTACATGGGTGCCATCATATTTTCTGTGCCCTTTTGGCTCATGGTCAGTACGGGACTTTTGTTATATGCAATTAGTAGATTCATGACATGCCTTTGTTTGCCATGATAAGTTCATGTAACATGTTGTTTGATAACTCTAAGCATTGCAACCTGATGTTATTTCTGCTAATGACTGAAATTGTTATTATTTCCAATCTTGCCATGTCATTTTGAGCATGTTTTAGTAGTTTCTGGAGATAGCTCAGTGTTCATGTTCTGTCATGCTTTACCTGTACATCACGTCCATGCCTTTTGTTATCTTGTTAGGATGTTGTAGCATATTGTTTTGATGCTTTCTAGATGCTTAGTTGCTGTTTTGGACAGCTTGTCGTTATGTTTTGTATAGAGTGTATGTGTTGAACCGTTGCTCCGTTTTGAGTGTGCTCTATATGAAACTTGCTTAGAATTGCATGTAGCTTCATATTATCATGTTGCATCCTTGTTCTGAGGTGTTTGCTTGATGTTTGGATGCATTTAGCATCAATGCCATGTTTAACTTGTTTTGCTCATATCTTCTAGGTCGTAGCTCCGAATTAAATGAACTTTATAGGTAACTTGACTGGAATATCGTGTAGATCATCTTGGTGCATCTTAACTTGTTGTTTAACAACTTGAACATAAGGTTTATTCAGTTCTGGACCAATTTCTAAATTTGCATATGAGGACTTACCGGATTTGTTATATGTTGTTTCCGGCCTCATCTAAACTTGCTTTGATGTGTTGCTCTTGTTTGCATCATCTTGTGCCATGAGTAGCCTCATCTAGCCTTGTCATGCATCATGCTTGGTTGTGCATCATGTCTTGTCTATGTGTGGTGTGTTTACCATGTTGTGTGCTTCTTTTCGATAGTTCCTGTTTCATTGCGATCGTGAGGATTCGTTCATCTACGCTTGGTTTGTCTTCATCCGTTCGTCTTCTTCATGGACTCATTCCTCTTCCTAGCGGGATTTCAGGCAAGATGACCGCTACCCTGGATCTCACTACTATCATTGCTATGCTAGTTGCTTCATTCTATCGCTATGCTGCACTACCTATCACTTGTTCCTCAAGCCTCCCAATTTGCCATGTCAGCCTCTAACCTTTTTCACCTTCCTAGCAAACCATTGCTTGGCTATGTTACCGCTTTTCTCAGCCCCTCTTATAGCATTGTTAGTTGCAGGTGAAGTTGAAGATTGCTCCATGGTGGACAGGATTATGTTGGGATATCACAATATCTCTTATATTATTGATGCATCTATATACTTGGTAAAGGGTGGAAGGCTCGGCCTTATGTCTGGTGTTTTGTTCCACTCTTGCCGCCCTAGTTTCCGTCATACCGGTGTTATGTTCCCGGATTTTGCGTTCCTTACGCGGTTGGGTGATTTATGGGACCCCCTTGACAGTTCGCTTTGAATAAAACTCCTCCAGCAAGGCCCAACCTTGGTTTTACCATTTGCCTCACCTAGCCCTTTTTCCCTTGGGTTCCCGGAGCCCAAGGGTCATCTTTATTTTACCCCCCGGGCCAGTGCTCCTCCGAGTGTTGGTCCAACCTGAGCGATGTCCGGCGCCCCCTGGGCAACCGGGGTCTATGCCAACCCGACATCTGGCTCATCCGGTGTGCCCTGAGAACGAGATATGTGCAGCTCCTATCGGGATTTGTCGGCACATCGGGCGGCTTTGCTGGTCTTGTTTTACCATTGTCGAAATGTCTTGTAAACCGGGATTCCGAGACTGATGGGTCTTCCTGGGAGAAGGTATATCCTTCGTTGATCGCGAGAGCTTATCATGGGCTAAGTTGGGAAACCCCTGCAGGGTATAAACTTTCTAAAGCCGTGCCCGCGGTTATGGGCAGATGGGAATTTGTTAATGTCCGGTTGTAGATAACTTGACACCAGATCCGAATTAAAACGCATCAACCGCGTGTGTAGCCGTGATGGTCTCTTTTCGGCGGAGTCCGGGAAGTGAACACGGTTTTTGGGTTATGATTGACATAAGTAGGAGTTCAGGATCACCTCTTGATCATTGTTAGCTTCACGACCGTTCCATTGTTTCTCTTCTCGCTCTCATTTGCGTATGTTAGCCACCATATCATGCTTAGCCGCTGCTGCAACCTCACCACTTTACCCCTTCCTTTCCCATTAAGCTTTGCTAGTCTTGATACCCATGGTAATGGGATTGCTGAGTCCTCGTGGCTCACAGATTACTACAACAACAGTTGCAGGTACAGGTTTTGCGATGATCATGACACGAGAGTGATGTTTGCTTGTCTTGGAGTTCTTCTTCTGCTTCTTCTTCGATCAGGGCATAGGTTCCAGGTCGGCAGCCTGGGCTAGCAGGGTGGATGTCATTTGAGTTTCTGTTTGTGTTTCATCCGTAGTCGGATGTTGATCTTATGTATGATGTGTTGTTGTATTCATGTGGCATTGTATGCCTCTTGTATGTATTCCCATCTATTATGTAATGTTGATGTAATGATATCCACCTTGCAAAAGCGTCTTCAAGATGCGCTTCTATCCTTGGTGGGACCTTCGAGTTCCTTTAGGATAGGGTCGCATCTTGGGCGTGACATAGTCATACGTGCTTATGACAAAAAACTTGCATGACATCTTTTATCCTACCCTCCCGTGGCAGGGGGGTCCACAAGGAAACTAAGGGATATTAAGGCCTTCTTTTAATAGAGAACCAAAACAAAGCATTAACACATAGTGAATACATGAACTCCTCAAACTAAGGTCATCACCAGAAAGTATCCCAATTATTGTCACCTTGGGGTTTACGGATCATAACACGTAACAGGTGCATACGACTTGCAAGATTGGATCAAAAATATAGATATAATGGTGAAAATATAAACGGTTCAGATATGAGATCATGACACTCGGGCCCTAGTGACAAGCATTAAGCATAACAAAGTCATAGCAACATCAATCTCAGAACATAGTGGATACTAGGGATCAAGCCCTAACAATACTAACTCGATTACATAATGAATCTCATCCAACCCACCACCTTCCAGCAAGCCTACGAAGGAATTACTCACTCCCGGCGGTGAGCATCATGAAATTGGTGTTGGAGGATGGTTGATGATGACAAAGACCAAAGATTCCCCTCTCTGAATCCCCGAATGGGCTACAGATCCGGCCTCCCGATGAAGAACGGGAGGTGGCGGCGGCTCCATATTGTAAAACGGATGAAACTTTGTCTTCTATTTTTTCTCCAAAATTTTATATAGTTGGTATTAGGGTCAGCGGAGCCTCATGGGCCCCACTACCCACTAGGGAGCGCTAGAGGGGGGTGCCCTGGTGCCTAGTGGGCAGCTGGGGGGGCCCTCCAACAGGTCTTGGTTCTAGTATTTTTTATTTATTCCAAAATAATTCTCCAAAAAGTTTCGTCCAATTCCGAGAACTTTTATTTCTACAAAAAAAACTACACCATGATAGTTCTGCTGAAAACAACGTAAGTCCGGGTTAGTTTCATTCAAATCGTGCAAATTAGAGTCCAAACCAAGAGCAAAAGCGTTAGGAAAAGTAGATACAATGGAGACGTATCAACTCCCCCAAGCTTAACCCATTGCTTGTCCTAAAGCAATTCAGTTGACAGACTGAAAGTGATAAAGAAAAACTTTTACGAACTCTTTTGTTCTTGTGTCCATATATATGCTTAAATAGTACCTAGGTTTTCAGCAAAGATCATAGCTAACCATGCACATAATAACTCTTAGAAATTATAGTCACTCATATCACTGGCATAATCAACTAGCGAGCAATAATAAAATATTTCAAATGCCAACACTTTGTCAAAACAATCATGATTTAATATGACAATAATGGTATCTCCCTAGCCCTTTCTGAGACCGCAAAATATAAATGCAAAGCACCTCCAAAGTTCAAGCAACAACTAAACATTGTAATTCATGGTAGAAGAGATCCAATCATGATGCATTCAACATTGACTATACACAATGCATGAGGATGACAATAGTGCTCTCAGGACTGGTGCTTGTTGGAGAAGGTGATGACTCAACATAAAAGTAAAATAATATGAAAGTAAATAGATAGGCCCTTCGTAGAGGGGAGCAGGGATTTGCAGAGGTGCCAGAGCTTGAAACTTAAATCAGAGATAGATATAATCTTGGGAGGTACACCCTTCCTGTTAACGTTACGACCAAGAGTTTTCAATATCTTCCATGGTAAACACATTAGCAGTGGTTCCCAAGTGATAAAAGTAAAGTTTACTCCCCCTCCACCAACAAACACAAGCCATGGCTAGCTGAATCCACAGGTGTCGTCCATGCCAACAACAGTCCTGGGGGAGTTTTGTTTAATTATTTGCATTTTTTATCATGGGACTGGGCATCTCTATTATCAGCTTCTCTCGTGCAAGGACGAGTGAATAAACACTCATCATGAGAATAACTCGCTTAGCATGGAAGATACTGACCACCCCCTGTCGCTCCATGAGCTCCATGAGCGGTCCGGGCACACAAAACAGATGTTCATTTGAAATTTTGGAGGTGACACATACAAATTTACTTGAAACGGCAGGGTAATACCGCATATAGGTGGATATAGTGGACTCATCTGGAATAACTTTCATTTAAGAATTTTGATGCACAAGCAGTATTCCCTCTTAGTACAGGCGGCAACTAGCAATTAGATTGAGAAGCGACCAGCTAGAGAGCGAAAACAGATTGCAGTTCCCATTCGAGTGCATGGTAGAGGTGACTTGGTTACAATGTTTACTGGAGGATTTTGGTGTTTCTATTACTAAACCTACCACCCTCTTGTCTGACAGCACATGCATGAGCTTACCAAGCATATTGGTGTTGATGCTTCTTATGTGCGCACTATTGTACATGATCATGTTATTGCTCTTCAATATGTGCCTTACGAGTTACAGCTAGCAGACTTCTTCTCGAAAGCCCATACTAGAGCGCAACATAGATTTCACATCTCCAAATTCAGTGTTCTAGATGCATCATTTTTCCGCGAATACGCTAAGGATGCGTATCTTTTCATTGATAGAAGGAGAGTATTACAACATGAGATTATGACAACACACTATGCCATGTACACAGGGGAGCGTGGAAGTGGTCGCTGAGCAAACAGATGGGGTTGCTCATTCCCTCAACATCCTACACTAAGTCTCTGGAATGATGTTACTAGTCGAAGTGGCGCTCGCCCTAGCCCACAGGCGCGCTTCGTCTTTGATTGTAGAGCATAGGTGAGAGACGGAGAGGCAGTCAACGTCGAAGGTGCAGCCATTGCAGTGCTTCCAAATCCACCAAGCGGTGAGGATGATAAGGGAGGCCAATCCTTTACAAGTGGCGGCGAGCGAGAGGGCGCAAGAAGATGCCCACCACGCAAGGAAGTCGGTGTCCTCAGTCGGCAGATCCGTAGGTGATCTAGCCCAAGCCAGGATATCATGCCACACCTGCCTGGATAAGGAGCAGCCAGCCAGCAGGTGTTGCATCATTTCGTCTTCTAGATCCATCATGAGTTTCAGGTGGGTGTTAGAGTTATATTAATGATGACCATTGACCTTTTGAATTCTAGTTGGCATTCTCTTGAACATATATATGCTCGTTTTGGCCTTCTAGTAATACATGTTGCATCAACAATGCGCGCAACCTCCGGCATTCGCAAGAAGGACATGTGCGGTGGAGTAGCTCCTCGAGAAGACTGCTGACCTTGTCGACACCGTTGCATGTGCCTCACGCGCTCATGGAACCACATGGAATGGACGCTTGTGCCGACATTTTGTCAAACAAGTTGGCTGCATGAATCCAGGAAGGCACTTCATCAATACTGAAAATAACATATATGGACAATGCAGTGTAGAAATCACAGATATATGCACAAACTTTTAAGGCAACTAAATAAGAAAATTAATTGTAAGTGAATTTCACACCGTAGGGGCTGCCACATGAGGGAGTGGTGGCAGGGCCCACCACCGTGCTATTGTTCTGTTCTAGCTCCCACGCTCGCTCGAAATCCCGGACCTACCTCCACGGTGTCCGTTTACTTTTTTGTCAATACAGATCGCACGTGGTTCTTTTTGTCAATACGAAAGCAAAGGTGGTCTTATTTCACAAAAAGTTGAATATAACAACACACTCAATGATAGACTCTACCCTGCTAATAAGAAAAAAAATACTGAGGCGTGATACATGCCTCTCACTAATTTCGTGATGATGTATTCACATGCATGTGTTTTTGGTCCTGATGTTTGCATGAGTGCCGACAAGATTTATGATCTAAACCGTTGCCCGCTCCTAACCATCCAGCACATACAAGCGTGGAGTCGTTGGTGGTGCACCCAATTTGTGACTAGTCGCTTGGTGAGCAGCACGAGCACCCTTCACATACAAGGATCGCCGGGCGAGTTATGTCAGCCAATCTCGTGGGATTAGAGTGGCATAGGTTCGCTCTATCGGACATATTGTTTCTCTCCGTGTCACCGAGATTTGCGGATATGCTCGTGGCAACCCGGATTAATACGATGGTTTTGGTGTGTACTCTCGTAGCGGCGAGAGTGCTTGAGTGCCCGACCGAGTGTGTCGTGGGGTGTTGGCTTTTTGGCGTTTTTGTATGTAATGTGGTGCTTTAGGCCTAGTCTAGCTAGACATTGTCTAGGTTTTCACATGATTTTCCTCAAATAAACCGAGCAATTTTTTGCTTTCCTTTTATTTATTCTTTTTTTGACATTCTCCTTTATGCGGTGCATTTCTCTTTGTGGATGTTCTTGTAATACCTCTTCTAATAATCAATGAATTTAGCAGCTCTTTTGTCAACATTAAAAAGAAAGAATTATGATCTGGGATCCTATACATAAAATGCAATGTAGGGGCCAAATTGCAATCTATATCTATGATCTAGGGTCCTATACGTAAAATGCAGGGACTAGTTTCTTACAAGTCTCTGTGTAAAATGCAACTTTTTATAGAGTAAAATTCATCGGTGGTCCCTCAACTTGCGTCGCCCGGTCACTTTGGTCACTGTACAAAAGAACTCACGCAATACGGTCACTGTGTATGGCGAACAGTGAAAATACGGTCACTGTGCGCCGTAGACGCAACGTACGCCGCCTGTTGACCACCTGTTGACCGTCCGGCTCCCAGTCCGCGCGCCAGGTGTCGCGACGAGGAGCGACCCGATGGCATATTTGCAGCCACCCCCCAAGTTATCGGATAGATCCCCGAAGTCCTCCCACGTCTCCACCTCCCCTGTCTCTCCACCCCCCTGTTCGAGACGATCAAACCGATGGAGAAGGTGACGGAGGTGCGGTGTGCTCATCGTCATGGTGCGGCGTGGTCGTCGCCGTGGTCGGCGCGGAGGGGTTTCTTCTCCCGGTGGTGAAGAGGAGGCGCCGCCGCCATCTCTCCTGTTCGTCGCCCCGACGGTGCCCCTGCCCCTGTTTACAGTAAGTAATGATTCCTGCCGTAAATCCTCTTATTTCTCTTCGATTCTTGTTTGATAGGGCTGGCATTGTGTTCGCCTATGATATGTGGTAGTATTTGTCGCGTGTATGGCAATTTAGGTTTAGGGTTTTCGAACCCAATTTGTCTGATAGGATTTCTGATAGGGTTTTAGGTTCTTGTCGAAAGGGTCTAATTTTCATCGATTCCACATGTAATAGGCTTAGGTTTCTGGCAGTTGTACCCGTATGTGCACCTTTGTTCGAATAGGCATATGTTTTGGAGCTTTGGTGTATGGAGAACATTGGGGATTTCTAGTGCTGTACTGTTCAAAAAGGTCATTACTTGTTCGATTTTGATGTGATCAATTATGCTTTGTTTTTGCAAGAGCAAGAAGTGAGAAGTTCTCAGTGTTGTTTCATCATGGTGGTTTTTTCATGGGTGAAGGAAGCAACAGGGCTTATGTTGATGGGCATACAGTTTGGTATGACAGTTTGGATAAGCTCACCTGGTCTCCAATAATGGTGGAACATATAGTAGAAGAGATTGGATGGGAGATGGCAGGCAGGTTGAAGGCATATTATCAAATCCCAATACTTGACATTACTCAGAATTCTTTGAGACAGATCAGATCTGAGGCAGATACTGATCAAATGATGACCTTTCTGTCTATTGGGCATCATTTCTTCAGTATTTATCTTGATCATGATGACACCTTGATTACTAAGAAGGTTGTTGATGATGTGGCCCAATTTCCAAGGGCTGAACTTCCACCAGTGTTTAGCCCTTCAAAAGATGGTACTAATCCTCATAGTAGCAAGCCTGCAAATTCTGAAGAAGACTGCCCTATACCAATTCGGGTTGTGTATCCAAACAATGTGCCCACATGAAGATGGCAATCCATTCATGTTTGTAAGAAGGCATTGCACATTTGGTGAAGGAGCAGAGGAGAATGCAGAGCAACAAGGACAAGCAGGGCAACATGATGATGTACAGCAACATGAAGATGCAGAGCATGTAGGCCAAGAAGGAGAAGCAGAGCCAAATGAAGATGCAGAGCAAGTAGAGCAAGAAAAAGAAGCGGAGCAACATGCAGTAGATGAAGATGCAGAAGCACATCAATTGAGGAGAACCAGAGCAAAGAAGAGATGTTTTGAAGGCAATGTAGGAACAGATAGTGACTCAGATGACAGTGATTTTGATCCTGGTGACATGGTAGATAGTGACTTTGAAATCAGTGATGATGATGATGATGACCTTTATGCTGACAATGTGGATGAGGATGAACCAGTTCAAAGGAAGGACAAGGTGAAGCAGAAAACAACAGCAAAGGATAAAGGAGTTGTAGGGGAAGGAAAGGAAGAAAACATGTCAGATTATGAATCTGAAGGTGAAGATCTTTGGGCACCTGATTCAGATGATGAAATGCAAACCAAATTTAGAGCATTTAGAAAGGAGGATCTGACTTGTCCAAAATTCCATGTTGGACAAGTGTCTGAAAATGTTGATTTGCTTAGGAAAGCAATTAAGGAATACAGCTGCAAGAATAGAGTTGATGTCAAGTTACCAATGAATGACAGGAAGAGAGTCAAAGCAGTCTGTGATGAAGATTGTACCTGGTACTTGTGGGCTTCTTATGACAGCAGAACCAAATGTTTCATGGTAAAGAAGAATGTTGAAGAACATAGTTGTTGCAAAAAATGGAAGATCAAGGCTTTCACAGCACCTTTTCTAGCTAGGAAATACCTTGAGAGTTTCAGGGCTGATCAGGATATGAATCTTAGAAACTTCTCAAGGGTTGTTCAAAAGGAATGGCACATGACACCAACTAGGTCCAAGCTTCAGAGGGCAAGAAGGCTGGCTATGAAAATAATTCATGGAGATGAAGAAGGGCAGTACAAGCTGTTGTGGGATTATGGAAATGAGATAAGAAGAAGTAATCCTGGTAGCTCATTTTTCCTTGCACTAGATAATGAAGCTAGATTCAACAAGGCCTACATGTGCCTTGATGCATGCAAGAGAGGCTATCTTCAAGGTTGCAGGCCTATGATCTTCATAGATGGCTGCCATATTAAAACAAGATACAGAGGGCAGTTGCTGGTTGCAGTAGGAATAGATCCAAATAATTGCATATTCCCCATAGCCATAGGTGTTGTGGAAGTGGAGGACAAGCCTAACTGGGTTTGGTTTCTTGAGAGGCTGAAGAGTGATCTTGCTATTATCAACACATCCCCATGGACAGTAATGTCAGACAAGCAGAAGGTATATGCACTTGAGAAGTGCAGAGACCAGTACAGTAGTACAAGATCTTATGGTGGATCACATGCTTCAGCAGGTAATTTAAACATGAGTACTCTTGCTCACTTGCTCTGTTTCAGTCATGCTTTAGTGACATTGTTAGTTTCCATTTGTTGACACTTGACATGTCTATCTACAGAGGTCTTTGCCTAGAGTACTTCAGCACACACCAATCCAGAATCAACATTCTTAACAAATGCACAAGCAATGTTGAACCAGGCCCAGACAAGCACTAACACAATCAGGCAGGGAGAGCTAGCTAAGAAGATGTTGGCAATGAAGCAGCAAAGAGAGAAGGAACTTCAAGACAAGAAACAAGCTATACTAAAGGGAAGGATAGAAGCAGAGTTGAAGAAAGCAGAAGAGGCTGCTAGAAGAAGGCATGAGAAAGCAGAAAGAAGGCTATAGAAGCTGAGAAGAAGAGAGAGGCAGCTGCACAAAAGAAGGAAACAATGGCCATCCTGAGGCAAGCAAGAGCAGAGACAAGGCAGATAATAGTGGAGACACAAAGAGAGCTTTCTGCTGAGAGGAAGGAGAACTGGCTGCTGAGAAGAAGGCACAAAAGGAGGCTGCTGCTGCAAAGAAACTAGAAGAGAAGAAAGCCATTGCTGCACAGAAGTAATCAGAGAGACAAGCACTCCTAGCAAAGAAGCAGGAAGAGAAACAAGCCCTTGCTGCAAAGAAACAAGCAGAGAGACAATCCATTGCAGCAAAGAAGGAGCAACTGAGGAAACAAGCACAAAGAAACATGGAGGGAGCTGGGCATGTGCCAGACAGATCAAGCATGTTCGACATCTTTAAATGATCTATGAGACTGTTTATCTTGTTTTAGCAAGAGTACTCCTTCAGCAATGTAAAATATGATTGTGTTTCCCTTTCTTGTTATCTTTAGATGATCTATGAGACTTTTTATCTTTAGATGATCTTATGGTACTCTATTTTGAGTAGTGCTAATGAAGATGCACTATAGAATCTATATTTTGGTATCAAAATTGTCTTGTCTGTCTACTCATTTGTTGTCATTCTATTGTTGATGTCAATACTGCTTCCACATTACATCCTGGCTGCCATTCTTTTCATTTCATAAATATGATATGATAACTTTACACAACAACTCATTTCACAATTATCATGTCAGAAAGATAACAGAACACAGAGACAATGTTTCCATTAAAGATAGATAGATAGATCACTTCATACATTTCTGGCCTTGACAACCATAACATTTGATACAACCAAGCTAACTTCATAGCCATTTCCTAACATTGAACTAGTGAAAGTACTTAACATGCTAAACTACTGAAGCTGTTCTTCACTTCTCCAGTACCAAAATGAGCACTTGTCTTCATCACTTCTTCTTCTTCTACAGTACTCCTTCATCACTTCTTCTTCTTCTAATGCAGAGAGCACATGTCCCACCTTCTTCATCAACAGAAGAACACAGAGGGCACACAACAACATCACACTACCTAGCAGAAGCTTCAGCGGCACCAAGATCTCTGCACCTAATCCAATCAATGCACTTTCTTGGTGCCTGCTCATATTCTGCTGCAGAGAGCCAGGCCTTGCCAAAGCAGCTCTACTAGTTGCACTTGAGCTGCAATCCTTCTCCTCTCATTCCTAGCCCTAATGAGTTCTTCCCTCCTCTCCTCTGTTGCTCCAACAACATCCACAACTTGGTTCCCAATCAAGAAATGAGCATCTACTAGGTACGCAATATATTCCATCTCCCAAAACCAGAAATCACACCCAGTAGCCTGCAAACCAACAGCAAAACATCAAACTTTGACCAACAAAAGGGCAAAAGTGTTGCCAAGAACAAAATCAACTGATCCTCTGTGTTACTTACAGAGTGATTGGGACATCTGTAGAACACCCAGCCCTCGTGATCCTCTGTGTTCGAAACGTAGTACCTCACTGTTGCCTGGCAGCGAGGACATGGGATGAGTGGCACCACCACTGTCCGGCCGCGGAAACCAGACCGGGCAAAACTAGCAGAAGACATGGCGCAGTGGTCGTCGGGGGCGAGGGCAGGATGGGCGCGCGGCGGCGAGATGGCAGGATGGGCGCGGCGGCGGCGAGAACTAGGGATTTGGAGGGGAGAATTGGGGATTTCTATCTAAACGGCTTTTTTACAAAAACGCCCTCCCGCAAATGGGCACTTTAACGTAAATCCTCTGCCCACCTACGTGGAGCCCGTGGACTGGTCAAAATTGCAGCGTACGTTGCGTCTACGGCGCACAGTGACCGTATTTTCACTGTTCGCCGTACACAATGACCGTATTGCATGAGTTCTTTCGTACAGTGACCAAAGTGACCGGGCGACGCAAGTTGAGGGACCACCGATGAATTTTACTCTTTTTTTATATATATCCAATGCAGTCTTGCTCAGAAAAAGAAAAGATAAAAAAATAAGCAACACAGTGGCGTTATCCCCTCGCTCGCAATGGCTAAACCCATGCCGCTCCCGACCCCGGCCGCCGCGGCGGCGGCGGCGGCGGCAGCGCGCCTCCCCGTCGGCCTCCTCCTCCACACAACCCCGCCTCTCCGCCTCCGCCTCCGCGTCCCCTCCTTCCTCTCGCCACCACCCCAAAGCCGCGGCCTTTCCTCCCCCCTCCGGGCTGCCGCCGCCGCCGTATCCACCACCACCACCGGCAGGCGCGCCGCCAGGCCGCCGAACCCGGGGCAGGTCATCAGCGAGGGCAGGGACGAGGACGCCCGCCGCGCCGTGTGCCCCGGGTGCGGGGTGTTCATGCAGGACGACGACCCCGACCTCCCCGGCTTCTTCACCAGCCCCTCCCGCCGGCCCCCGCAGAACGAATTGGGAGAAGAAGAATCCGATTCTCCGGAGGTGTTCGTCGGGGACGAGGAGGATGCGGACGACGATGGCTTGCCGTCGGAGTCCGATCTCGCCGCCGAACTGGACGGCCTGGACACCGGATTTCTCGAGTCCCTCAAAGAAGAAGAAGACGAAGAAGATGAGGATGAGGAGGAGGACGGTGGCGGAGAGGCGGAGGCCGGCATGGACGCCGGGAGCGGCTGGGACTCGGGCTGGGACGAGGGGATGGAAGAGGACGAGGAGGAGAAATGGAGCAAAGAGCTGGACGGCTTCACGCCGCCGGGGGTCGGGTACGGGAGCATCACGGAGGAGACCCTGGAGAGGATGAGGAAGGAGAAGCTGTCCAAGGCGGAGCGGAAGAGGCGGGTGAGGGAGGCCAAGCAGGCCGAGGCGAGGGAGGACTCCGCCGTGGTGTGCGCCCGGTGCCACTCGCTGAGGAACTACGGGCACGTCAAGAATGACAGGGCTGACAACCTGATCCCGGACTTCGACTTCGACCGGTTCATTTCGTTGCGCCTGATGAAGCGGTCGGCCGGCACACCGGTCATCGTCATGGTGGTGGACTGCGCCGACTTCGACGGCTCCTTCCCCAAGAGGGCGGCCAAGTCGTTGTTCAGGGCGCTCGAGGGGAGGGGGAACTCCAAATTGAGCGAGACGCCGAGGCTCGTCCTTGTCGGCACCAAGGTGGATCTTCTGCCATGGGAGCAGATGGGGGTGAGGCTGGAGAAATGGGTGCGAGGCCGTGCTAAGGCCTTTGGAGCACCAAAGCTCGATGCTGTCTACTTGGTCAGTGTTCATAAGGATTTGTCGGTGAGGAACTTGATCTCATACGTCAAGGACCTAGCCGGGCCGCGTAGCAACGTGTGGGTGATCGGCGCGCAGAATGCTGGGAAATCTACGCTGATCAATGCGTTTGCAAAGAAGCAAGGTGTTAAAATCACAAGATTGACGGAAGCCGCAGTCCCGGGAACTACATTAGGCATATTAAGGATGACAGGAGTTTTGCCTGCAAAGGCTAAGATGTATGACACTCCTGGCTTGCTGCATCCGTATATTATGTCAATGAGGTTAAACACCGAGGAACGGAAGATGGTTGAAATCAGGAAGGAACTTCGGCCACGGACCTTCAGGGTGAAGGTAAATTTAGAGTGTTAAAATTTGTCCTAGTTCTGTTTATTTCAGATGGAGTGGTTGACCTTTATTGCTTTGTAGTAGCCCATGAATACAAAAGCATAACTACCGGGTTCGTAACTAGAAATGGCTACTTTCTTCAGTCTATTTTCATGTCAACATTCTAGTTGTGTTCTAAATAGCATTCTTCACCTAGAGATACGTCTTCAAGATCTATAGATATTGGTAGCACTGTAAAATACTGACGATGCTAAAAGTCAACACTTCTGTCACATAAAAGTTGAAATGGACTTCGGTAAACTTGATGATATTGTGGATTTATAGTTGGCTGTTACAATTAATCACAAATGAAACAACACTTGGATGATTTTAACCAGTAACCCCTGCACTCCTAGTTATGGCTCTACTCTTGAAGGACCTTATACACTGAATACACTTGGGTAACTCTAATCCCTTGAAAGGTTAAGTGATTTAATAGCACCTCTTAAGCTCCTTAACTCTGAAGTACAACAATATTGTTCTATGTTGTATTGGAATCCACGAGGCTAGTTTGACTCAAATTTTGCAAACTGTTGCAGGCTGGACAATCTGTCCACATTGGAGGGTTAACACGCCTGGATGTACTAGAAGCTTCAGTTCAAACCATCTATGTAACTGTTTGGGCATCTGCCAATATTTCCCTTCATCTTGGAAAGACTGAAAATGCCGAAGAACTGCGGGACAAGCATGTTGGCATCAGACTTCAGGTGAGACCTGAATTTCCAACCTGGTTATGTTGCTCCTGAGAATAAATTAATTAGATTCTGTTTAATCAAAAGACTCCATAAAGATTACTTGGAGGTAGGGATGCAGAGCGGACTGGTTTGCGGGCTACAGCGTAGTATAAATCAATCTCTAGTTTAGTGTTAATTTTCCGGCGATTTGGGAACTAATTTGTTCGTTTCGCGGGTTATGCGGGACGCCGCTTGCACCCCTACTTGGAGGTAAGGTTGCTTTATGGAACAACTCTGCGTGTGCTATGCTATTTGAATAAACAAACTGCTGTTTACTTTGTTCGTCTGCTTTAATCAAAGGACTGCATAGGTTTGTTCAGGTGTTTGCCATTAATTTGCTATAATTGTCATATGTCATAGGCTACTAATGGTATATAAATCTAGAGGCTGAACTCCTATTATACACTGAAAGCTGTCAATTTTCAAGAGAATAATGAGCCCTGCTACCTGCTTTTACTGTTCAGTGCATATGCAGCCGGTGTTTATCTTGTCAATTTTCAAGAGAATAATTAGGCCTGCTACCTGCTTTTACTGTCCAGTGCATATGTAGCTGGAGTTTATCATCCATAATATAACCATGAAAAAACATACTTTTTTTTTGCATTTCTATCCATCATACTGATTTGTAATACACTAATTGTGCAGCCACCAGTTGGGCCAGAGCGAGTCGCCGAACTGGGCCAGTGGACAGAGAGGCGGATCGACGTGTCTGGGGTCAGCTGGGACGTGAACAGCACAGACATCGCGGTCTCCGGCCTAGGCTGGTACTCGCTGGGCCTGAAAGGCAACGCCACCGTCGCCGTGCACACTTTCGACGGCATCGACGTGACGCAGCGCGACGCGATGATCCTCCACCGTGCCAAGTTCCTCGAGAGGCCCGGGTTCTTGCTGCCCATCTCCATCGCGAACGCCATCGGCGAGGAGACCAGGAAGAAGAACGAGAGATTGAACGCCCAACAGCAGAGCGACGGCGAAGACGATGACGACGACCTTTCCGACGACGAAAGCGCCTAGTGACTGTGAGGTGACAATAGTGAGAACTGTTAGGAGATAGGAGTGAGTGAGGAATAGCTGTTGTTTGTGAGTAGTACTCCAGCAAATGGTTCCATTGTGGAACTGTGATGATGTGTATTGCACCCAATGGGAATATAGAAAAAGGCCACTGATAATTGAGAGGAAGGAGATGCCATTCTGCCCCCCTTGCACACAATACAATACAGTATACAATTTGGTCGCTGGTGCTTCTTGTTCCCTGACGTTGACTCCATGGCCTCATCCTGATGATGTGCTAACAGCACTTTCAGTTAGGACCGATTCTGTTTCAACTGTTGCTTGTGTGATAACACAAAGATTGCAGCTCCAGGTGTCCATTCCAATTCCAATTCCAGTCAGTGCAAGCCTTGTTGGATTCAGCACAATGTTCCTTTCTTTCTCTATCAGGTGGTGTGATGTGATCATTGATTGGTACAAGACCTCTTGGGTTTAGTAGTGCCCATGCAGGATATGATACCCATGGTCACACTCACACATTCATAAATCTTTTTTTTATCTCTAGAAATCAGAAAAAAAGAAAAAAAAAACGCATGGAAATATGTGGCCTCCGTAATTCGGAAATCGCGAGAAAGGCCAAGCCAAAGCTCAGTCCGAAAACCCGTTACCGACTTCCCGCGTATATAGTGGCGGACCAGAAACCAAGGTTTGTCGGCGCGACGGATGACGACGGTGATGCCCCCGCCTGTTGATGGGCAGGCGAGTGTCCTGCACCGCCGCCGGAGAGCTCACCCCTGACGGTGGGTTCGCCACGGCGCGTATGTGTATCACGGTGTAACGCCGTGTCGCCTGTTGTCTCTTCTTCACCGTATGCCATGTGGGGTTTTCGCCGAGTCGTCGTCCCCCTTCGCCATGCCACAAAAGATATCTCTCTCATTTTAAAGTGAAAAAAATGCCATATTGCCTCTCATTGGTAGTACCACCTTC
>NC_057807.1:6706533-6738656 GCF_018294505.1 Triticum aestivum
GATCTTTAAAAAGAGAGAGGAATGTAGGTAGTGCTTACATAAGAAAAAAGGAACTTGAAAAGATAAGCCAGTTAATGAAAATAGAACAAGAGAGAGGAAGCATCCACCCCAAGCCAAAGGAAAATAGAATAAAGAGCCGCCCTTTGTCCTCCTCCTCCTCTTCCTCTTCTCTCCTCTTTCCCTTCCCCTTCTCTTCCCTCTCCACGGACCGGAACGCGCCATGACGAGCTCCTCCACGCCGTCCCGCAAGGTATCAAACCCTAACCCTCCAATCCGTCCGATTCGCCGCCGGGTGGAGCGGCGGGTTGGCCGTCTCCGCGCGCGATTCGGCTGACAAATCTCCCGTCTTTTCTGATTGCGTGGGCAGGCGCTGAGCAAGATCGCCTGCAACCGGCTGCAGAAGGAGCTCGCCGAGTGGCAGGTCGGCCCGCCCGCCGGCTTCAAGTACAAGGTCTCCGACAACCTCCAGAGGTGCGCCCCGCCGATTCCCCCGATTCTTTTCCCCCCTCTCCCCGTTTGTGATTCTGTAGATTCCTGCGCGGGGGTGGTGTTCTTCCCCCCATGATTGATTGATTGATTGATTGGTGCTTGCGGGGGTGATGGATGGGTTCGGGCTAGTTGTTGCCTGATAGAAGAAGAAATTGTTTTCCATGGGCAGATGGGTGATCGAGGTGGGCGGGGCGGAGGGCACGCTCTACGCCGGCGAGACGTACCAGCTGCAGGTCGACTTCCCCGAGCATTACCCCATGGAGGCACCTCAGGTGAATTCTCCTCCTCTTCCTTTTTTCCCATGATGATGATGGTGGTGATGAAGGTTGCACTTGCACCCTTAGTTATCTTATCTCTGTCCTAGTGTTATTATGTTGCCTCAGTTTGATTCTGCTGGACCAATTGGAAGATAACCCTGCCCCAATCTCCAGGTCATTTTCCTCAACCCGGCGCCGATGCACCCGCACATTTACAGCAACGGGCACATCTGCTTAGGTAAACTCCATCATGCCGCGCCTCTCATCCCCTCCCCTCTCCTCTCCTGGGGAAATTTTTTTTGTCTATGCCTCCGTGCCGGTGCCTATTTTTGATTAGCTAACTTTGCATATGGTGTGTGGGAATGTTCCTTGCCTAACCTAATCTAACGTCTAGCTGTCGGTTAGGTCCTAAGATTCCATTTGTTAGCGGAAAGTCACCACCACCCTGGTCCTCAAGTTGTGCCTTTGCCGGTTTTTGGAGTGGCGACACGGTTTAGCTGCTTTAAACTCGCCTTTCCTTTCCATTACTTGAAAAAGGAAGTTTTGGTGAGATTACCAGAAGCATGACCTTGTTAGATGCAGAAGATGCTTTGTGCTTTGCGTTCCAAGTTTGTCTCCTTTTCCCCGCTGACTCTGTTTGTTGTGGGTCATTTTTGTCGGGTTTGGGCAGCTGCCATCAACATTTCTATAATTGTTAATCTTTCCAGTATTAGTCCTCAAGTGTGCCTTTGCAGTTTATAGAGTAGCTGCACTGTTGAGATGCTTTAACTCGCCTTTCGATTCCATTACTAGAAAAGGAAGTTTTGGTGGGATTGCCAGTCCAGATGCATGACCTTGTAAATGGAGGTGCCTTGTGCTTTGCGTTCTAAGTTCTCTCACTGTTCCGTTGGTGGTGGCTTGTCTCTTTTCCCCCGCTGGCCTTGTTAAATGCAGGTCATTTTTTTCGGGTTTGGGCAGCTACCATTGACATTTGTATAATGGTTAATTGTTTGAGTCTTCAGTGTTATGTTCTGTTACTTAAAAAGGACAGACCCAGTGCATAGAAGCTCCCACACAAGGTGGGGTCTGGGGAGGGATTATAGGAACCTAGTCTTACCCCTGCAAAGTGCAATGCAGAGAGGCTGGTTCGAACCCAGGACCTCTTGGCACAAGTGGGGAGGACTTCACCACTGCGCCAGGCCTGCCCTCTAGTGTTATGTTCTGTTACTTGCAAAAAAAAAAGTCTTATGTTCTGTTGAATTCCTCATCTTTTGCTATTAAAAATCAATTTATTTTCTCGCCTTTAACTAAACTAGTTATGCAAAAAAAGATAGCCTATGTAATGGAACTTCCATTCAGCTACGTCAACAAACATTTTTGGTTGCTAGCTGTGTGCATACGCAATGTCAAATCATATCAAGTCAAAGTGGATAATCTGCCTTCAACGACTTTCCATGCACATGTTTATATGTTAGCAGGACATAACTGAATTCTCTTGCAGCTTTTCCAATGCTGGATGTGGCATTTACTGTCGTTGTTCGTGAATATATCAGGCTAAAACTTACTAACTAAATCTTGTTATAAAATAGGCAGGTGGGTGGTAACCTCAAATGAAAACACCAGTCACTTTCCATATTAATGATATGATATCTTCAGTATAGCGTTAGTGTACCTTTTTCTCTTGCTGATAATCACAATATCAAAGAACTTGTTTGTCCATTCCCATCATTCCAGTTTAAATGTACGCTATAATTCATTGTCAACCCAGTATGGTAGCATCACCACTGCAATTGTCAGTAACTCGGTGATATTCCAACTGTTCAAGTAGTTCCAGTTTGCAACTCAGCTTCCCTTCATCATTCCAGTGAGGTTCCCCAGCTAGTTTGTGCTAAATAAGTTGGAGGCACCCTCCCTGAACCCTGCCCCACTGGTGACCAGTACAAATAATTAAGCTAAGCTGTGGCCTTTTCCCTTTTCCCTCCCTTCTGGTGAGGATTATGAACATGGAATTGGAGTCTCTGTAGAACTCCTAAACCACCCCTGTTTGAATCCTAAAACGATCCCTATGTGAATAAAACAAGCACCTTCCCTACTGACTCGACATTTGGTTCATGTGGTTATTTGCTAAGGAAGCTAGTAGGGTTATTCTGTTTGTATTAATTTTGGTAACGTTTAACTTGATGGTGGGTGTGAGTTAAAGAGATATACAATTTTTGGGTGTCTAAAATTTGAAGCTTTCAGTGTAGGATAACAGGGGCATGCTCACATGCATTCAAGTTATATAACCACTATCACCCTGAACCTTGGACTTCCATTGCGAGGCTGAGTCACGTTTCTTGATCTATTAATCTGCTTTATCTGGACTTGCACTTGCTCAACTTTGCAAAAGACCACAACATTTCTGCTTTTTTATTATCTTATTAACTGTACCTAGGCCCAGTTGAAGAGTCAACCAATTATAGTTTTGTCGTCAAGGTCTTTAATTATAAAACAGCTGCACATATTTCACTTAAATATATGATTTTGTCGACTATGGAGTTCTCAGTGTGATCTCTGCCAACACAAATTAAGAAAAGAAGAGGCTGAATGTTCATGTGACCCATCCTAGCAAAATTCTAGGTGAATGTCTCGGACGTATAGCAGTGCTCTTTAAACTAATTTGTCCAATGTACAGCTTGTTATAGACCCAGATTGCTTAGTTCAAATTAATTTGTCTCATGTCTGTTTTAGCATCTATTATGAAGTGAGTAGTAACTGAAGGGCTATGAAGATCTGAAACACTGATAATACCCTGTCAATTGCTTAGTTCAGGTAACTGAGGGTATGAAGCCACTGAAATTGAGATTCAATGCAGCTGAAAAATGTTTGTGATCTTATTATTTGTCATTGATAGACCTGTAAGTCAGCAAGATCAATAATCTTCTGACCCCTGTAGGTTAAATTTCCTGACCTATGACTAGAAGGAAGAACTTACCCTTTTCTATCTTCTTTGAACATTTGAATTCTTTGTTTTCTTGATAGAAATTCCTTCTCCACAATATAAATGTACTTCTTGGCCCTTTCATTATTATTCTTATGATTTTTCTGTGATTGTGGACGAATAGGGCTACAATTGATTTTTGCATGATTTATGTAAGTTAAAAAGTTGCTGCTTCTCTTATATGCAGATATACTGTATGACTCGTGGTCGCCTGCGATGACTGTAAGTTCAGTCTGTATCAGCATCTTGTCGATGCTGTCTAGCTCGCCAGCAAAGGTTACCCCAATAACCCCCACCCATCTCTCCCTTCACATATCAAACACAATGTTCCTTTGCTTGTTCTCTTACTAGCTACGCATTTTATTGGTCAACAACAGCAACGCCCGGCGGACAATGATCGCTACGTTAGGAACTGCCGCAACGGGAGGTCGCCCAAGGAGACCCGATGGTGGTTTCACGACGACAAAGTATGAGGGGGCATCGAATCGATTGGCTCTTCTGGCCACCCCATACTCGCCAGCCAGCCTTCCTTACTGTGAAAGAAATCTCTTCCAAGGGGAGATGAGATGAGATGAGATGATTTAGGCTTAAAAATTTAAGCTAAGCAACCCCTCTATCGTACCGCGGATCTTAACATGCTGTGGTGGTTTGTACATGAGCTCAACACATGTCGTCGAAACGTGAATATATCATCGCTACCGACGATAAGATATATATATAGAATAAGCAAGTGTAACCTGTCGGTGCGCGCAAAAGGAATGCAGATTTATCTATATGATTTGCTACATTGTTTCGTGCTATCTGTCCGCCTATAAACTTTGCTGGCCTGCCGACTCATGCCCTACTTGGTATATATATCCGATCCCCTCGACTGAATTTGCTGAAGTCAAATGAAATTTTTCGAACAAGTCCAATGTGCAGAAGTGTCTCAGATGATTTGTCTCTCAAAAGTGATTGATTCTGGAAACCACTATGGTCCATGCCCCGGATGTGCATTTATGATGTGTATGGACGGGATTTATTCTCAGTTGGGTCACTATTATTGCAGCTGGCGGGTTGCTATTTTGGGTACTCTTCTTCAGCTCCGACTTTGAAACTTCAGCAAACAACTTCAGATTTGGGACATTGTATTGAACCTTACGAGGCAATGAATTTCCTGCTCTTGTTCATCTTCAACCACTTCATCTTGGGTTGTCATTCCATTCATCTGCTAATCCTCCTCCTAAATATCACTATGATTGTGTTACAGAGTTTGAACACAAAGCTGCTACAGCCGAGTGTGCAAGGACAACTCGAGCTATGGAGGCCGTTGCTAATGCGATTATGAGTCTTGTCATCCCAATGCTCAGTGAGATGATCAAGGATGAATACAACCTGGACAATCATTTGAAGAGACACGTCAAGTCTCTCCGGCAGGAACTGATGATGGTGCAGGCTGCCCTCAGCAAGGTGGCTAAGGTGCCTCGAGACCAGCTCGATGCGCAGATCAAGCCCTCGACAGGAGAGGTGAGAAAATTGTTATAAGACACGGAGGACTACATTGATGATTTTATGTTGCGCAAGATGGAGAATGAAGACTGGCCATAGGGAATCATGAGCAGAGTCAGCAAGTTCATCAATGTGATCAAAAGTTACAATGTGACGTGGTTATTAGTCGAGCTTGATTTAATAAGCTTCATGCACAAGGAGCGGGAGGGGGGCCCTTGTCCCCTCCCCTCCCCGCCTCCCCCCTTCTCCTCCCGTAGTTACACTTTTTCTGCAATAACAATATACTAGGCTTTGTAGACCCGTTCTAAACACAAGATACAAAAAATTGGTCAAGAGCAAAACGTTGAGGCTTTGTAGACCCTTGGCACGCTCTGCAGTCAGAAGTGTCGAAGCTGCGTTATATATGGACGCCCAACTTTGTTTTTCATAACGTTGTCCTGGATCCTACTAAAGAGGTGTTTGGTTCGTTGATTTCATCACGTAATCTGATTAGTTACCAGTTTACCACTTACCACGTAACACCACATGTTTGATACATCTCTATTAATTGGCCCATAATTAGTTACCACATAATCGGATACAACTCTATTAATTGTCAATTAGGCCCAATATCAACCGCAGTGAAAGTGACAATGCAGCTTCCTCCCTATGATTCCTCTGAGCCGCACCTTCTTCCCATGCTTTCTTGCTCATAGACCACCATGGCCATCCCGATCGATCCGTCCTCCATGGGGCAGCATGGCCTCCGGCAAGAAGGTTAGAATGAGGTGAGACCGCTCAGTTTTACCTTTCGAGGAGGCACTCGGTTTGGTTTCAAACAAGAAAGTTATGCAACAAACATTTCTCCGGAGTATACTGTGAATATTATTTTAAAATACACTATGACAATTTTTAAATACATGAAGACATTTCTGAAATACACTATGAATATTTTCTAATACATCGTGACATTGTCTAGTTACGGGATGACAATGTGAACAATTTTTCGTATACATGATGGCCATTTTTACATGAATACAATTTTGGAAATGCACGATGAAAATTATTTAGAAACATGAAATTTCTTAAAATGCATGATGAAGCTTTTTTTTAAACATGACTAATATTTTTTAATGAACAATTGACATATTTTAGAAGTGCATGTTCATTTAAAAAAAATATATGATGAACATTTTAAAAATACGATGACGGTTTTAAAACATTGTGAACATTTTTTAAGTTCGACAGTGAAAAAAAACTGAAAGAAAAGAAAACAGGGAAAGGAAAAATGAAATGAAATAAATGAGGAAAGAAAAATAAAAACAAACTAATTTAAAAAGAAATAAACCTATATTTAAAACAAATGTTTAACTTTTTAAAATAATGTTTTAAAAAAGAATGAACCTTGTTAAAGTACCCCCACCGTTTCTAAATATAAGTCTCTTTAAAGATTCTAATATGGACTACATAAGGAGAAAAATGAGTGAATCTACACTCTAAAGTACGTCTATATCCATCTGTATGTAGTTCACATAGAAATCTCTAATAATAATTATATTTAGGAATGGAGGGTGTACATGCCTAATGTTTTCTTAACGCATGGTGAACAACTTTTAAGTGCATGCAAAACATTTTTCTACAAAATATGAGTTGAACTTTTCAAAATACATGCTAAACATTTGTAAAAACTATAGGCACATTACGGAAATCCGTTGGTGCTTTCGGGAGCATCAACGGATTTCCGTCACAACCCTTTACCATAGTTTCTATGTGGGCCGGTACATGTAGGGTTTTTTTCTCACAGATTTTGGAACCTTCTAGAATATTTTCCAGTTTTCTGGGCCCAATTTCAGTAAGTTCTTTTATTTGTTTTTGTTTTTAGGGTCTTTTATTTTATTTTTTATCATTTATTATTTGTTATTAATTTTTTTTCATTGGTCTTTTTTTTGTATCCATTTTTTATGAACTTTTTGACATATGTTCAATGTCGTTAAGTTTCTCTATATTTATGAATTCATTCCAAATACGCAAACATTTACTCAAAATGATTAATTTTTTAAATTCATTAACTTCTTCTTTAATATGTGAAAAATCTAATTTTTAAATTATTGTACAATTTTCGAATCCATAAACAGATTTTCATATCCATCAAATCTTACAATTGGTGATTTTTTAAATCTGGGAACGTTTTTCTAAATAACGAACACTTTTTGGATTTATGAACATGTTTAAAATTTATAATTTTTTCTTAAATCTACCAAATTATTTGAAAAGTAATAATATTTTAATTCATAGAAAATCGAGGAGTATGCTTTTTTTTATCTAAATGAACAACCACTAGTTATTTTTAATGTTCAACTTTTTTAAATTGATGTTTTTTCAAATTCAGACCGAACCTTATTAAAGTACAGGCCTACTATTTTCTTAACGCATGGTGAACATTTTTTAAGTGCATGCAAAACATTTTTTACAAAATATGAGATGAACTTTTCAAAATAAATTTTGAACATTTTGTAAAAATTCTAGGAACTTTAGTTTCTATGCAAAATGACAAATGGTCCTGAGAGAAAAGTGAAAAGAAAATAAAACTAAAGAAAAATAGACAAAAATTAAAAGCGGACAAAACATTGAAAGATTCCGGCCTAGTCCACGAGAGAGAAGACCACACAGGGAAAAACATGACATTTTTAGAAAATGGAAAAATCATGAATATTTTAAATGATGTTCGTTTAGTTTCTCTAAACTTATGATTTGTTCCAGGATCCGAAATATTTTTCTAATCCATTCACTATTTTTTAATTTGTGAAAAAATCATGATTTTTTTTCAAATCCAAAAACATGGCGCAGTCAAAGGACAGGCTGATATGACCCCATGCAATTTGTCTATGATGGTCGCTACTGATAAAACAAAGTCTGCACAGATGGCCGAATATGATACTAGTATTGTTCAAGATGAAGATTTAATTGTTGTATCGCCAAGATTGAAAATAGATGACACAGATGCATTGAAGTATATACATATTGATCAGGAAAGTGTGAAGAATGTACAAGACTCCATGGAAATTACTAGTAGGCCTACAGGAGCACTTGTATGCATGTGCGTACGGCCATGCATGCATAGGAAACATGAAGCCTTGGTGAGTCACGTTTGTGGAGATATTTTGGGAGGAGTTCAGTTTGAGCCAGCAAAAGAATCCACATGCAACATTGATCAGTTTCAGTTTGGGCCAGAGATAAATGAGTTCAAGTGCATCCATGGGAGATTAGTCATGTACGCAGCTAACCACAAGCAAGGAGTTATAAAAATATACAAGTTCCATCTGGTGCGGCCACCTGACAAAGAAGCGTACTCATGAACAACTATGAAGATTAGAGACTTGTTTTCTTTAAAAGGAACCGGGTGGGGTTCACCGGTAAATTGCAGAAGTCACCAGCACCAAATAACAAGTCGTACTAGTTGTTTTTGTTTCCTAAGATTTAGTCAAGTCGGTTGTTATGGTCAAGTTTGTTTTCCTTTTTGGTTTAGGGGTGCGGTTAGCTTGTTGGTCAAACCATGTACGGGCCAGCTATACTATTATAAATAGCCATAGTACGGTCAATGTAAGAGGTTATTTTTTTTAACACGATGTGTTTTTCAGGGTAGACATCCGTATCAAGTTTTGGAGGGATCTTTAGAAAACCTCTGTGTTGCGATTTCTCTTCGTGGAAATTGTTTTGCGCGTGAGTACCTTCGTCGAGATTGGTTTTCTCGTGCTGGGCCGCAAGGTTCAAACCCTCTACTTCGTGTACATCGCGTGCGCGGGTGAGAGGTTGCTACTGCTGGTGGTGGAGTGTCATGAAAGGTCGGGCCGCAACAACGGATCGGATCTCGCCAACGAGGTTCGGTTCTTATCACAGGCTGGGGAGCTGGTATAGATGACGCTGCTGCTTGCATATATTAGTCGCCATGTGTACCAGCTGCCGCTCCATATTTGGCTTTGTATGTACATGTGGATGTGGTTGGGCATCTATATCCATCATCACATTAGTATAATTTTTCTAGGGGACCCATCATGTTCATCATCATCTTGGAGGTTGTGCATTTAACTTGTTGCGCCAGCAGAACAAGAGGTTCAGTAGCGCTCAAGCATAATTTCTGCATCACAGAAGTCGCTCGCTCTCTCTTGGCCCATCCATCCACATCCATCCATGGCGGCGATAGGCGGCCACCCTTACTCTCCAAGTGACCTGGAGCTCCCCGGTTTCGTGCCGCAGCAGCTTTCACCCCTCCAACTCGTGGTGCCCCTCATAGGCACCTCCCTCTTGCTCATCGCAGTGGTCTGGCTTGTCTCCGGCCATGTCCTCAATACTGGTAACTACTGCAATCACCAAATCTCCCCTTGCATCATGTTTACATATGTATGTACTTCCTCCGTTTATTTTTCCGCTTTTAGATTTGTCTTGAGTACAATTTTGTAAAATTTTGCTAAATTTAACATACCAAATATTATCAACATTTAATGATATGATTTGATGAGGTGAATTTTGTTACTCTTTTCTATGAACTGGATCAAACTATATAGAAAGGTTGACTTAAGACAAACCTAACATGCAAAGTAAAAAAGAAATGGAGAGATTGTTCCATGCAGATTAACACTCCCCATGGTCTCTTGATCTTTGTCTCTTCCAGGAAGATCCGGCAGATTATCCAAGGCCGACCATTTGCTCATGTGCTGGTGGGCAATCACTGGGTTGACCCACCTAATCATTTAAGCATCCTTGCTCTTCACCCCCAATTACCTTACCAAGGAAAATCCAAGTTTTTTTGATGAAATATGTAAGTTCTTGCGGATTAATTATAGCCTCCCATCGTATCCTTTATCACAAAATGATGATCTTAGATTTTGGAGTAACTAACTGCATGCATGCTACATCTTCAGGGAAAGAGTACAGCAAAGCTGACTCCAGATATGCCACCGGGAACACCACAACCATCGCGGTTGAAGTCATTGCGGTTTTTCTACAAGGCCCTTTATCACTTCTTGCTGTGTAGGTCACCTTATTACATTTTACTACTACTCATTTTCAATTCACTACACTGTCTATTGATCCCGGCAAAACAACAAAGATTAAATTTTGCTTGATGTGTTAGTTTCTGGCTAGCTCGACAAATTTGTCAGACCACCAGAATGAATCCAGTTTGTTTCTAAGGCTTCCTTTTGATTCATAGTATACGAATATCATGAGAATAGGAAAATCATAGAAAGAGATATTATTTGGTTCATGATATATGATTTTTTTTCATTGGGTCTAGACAAATGTTTTTCTTCCTTTGAAATACAAAGGATTGGTTCTATCATGTACAGGAATAATATTCTATTCCTGTATATCAAATGGCTTCAAAGAAAATTTTCCCACAAAATTCGTATCCTCTCAAATTCCTACAAAATTCTTGTAAACCAAAGGAGTCCTAAAATTCCAAGATGTAGTAATCACATGGTTCTTGGTTGCATATACAGTTGAGTCCATCTTTAACGAAAAAACAAAAAGAAACAAATAAATGGCCGGCACACCCTCAAGCATTCGGTTTGCGTAGGCAATTCTCATTTACTTTTCCATCGATGCTCATATTGACGCCTAATTGCTCCTGTACCGTTTTCTTTTACGTATTGCCCCTAACATATGGTGTACATCACCGATAGTACTAATTGTCTTCTTAACATAATATGTTAATTATGTTAAGAGGAGTATTTCCCTCCACGATAGTTCTCTTATCGGCTTCCAATCGCATATCGATCCATTGCGTTAGATTATAGCATTGGTAAATGCGCTGAGGACTAATAGGTTAAAATTAGGTGTAATATGTACTCACCATTTGTAGATCAACCTGTAACCAACATGTGCGTACAGAAAAAGTTCATGTGAGATATGTCTACATGCAACAAAGGTAATATATCGATTGTTTTTTTTTGTAAGATACAAAGTTCTATCAGGTACACACGATATATTCAAATATTGTTTAAACCCCCAGCCGTTGGCGCGAGGCAACGGTGGCTGTCATCATCGCCTGGGGTCGCTGTTCACTTTCCGACAAGGACTCCAGTGCTCCACTACTGTCATTTTACTTTCTTACCTTTTCCCCCACTTGTAAGGCTATAAAGCCAGGGCTCCAGCTCGATCAAGGGCATGAAAATTTGTTAGGGTTTCCCCCTTCCGCCGCCAGTGTTCCTAGCTGGCCTTAGGTTCCTCCTGGTTTGTACTAAATTCTCTGAATTAAGCCAGTGAATCGAGCTAGTTTGAGTGGAATTCTCCCCTGTTTCTCTGAATATTGTTCTTCAGACTCCTCTGGGTCTGACAAGTGGTAATCAGAGCTAGGTTCTTCTCCTTGGCGGCGCGAGATCCGGTGCCGAAGTGGAGTTGGAGGTGCCATAAAATCCTCCATTTCTCACCGGTGTTGTTGGGCGGCGGTGGTTCCCCGGCGGCGAATGGTGGCGGTGTGAAATTCGGTACAGGTTTGGGCGCGGGAAAAGGTTGCAGCAACACATTGTTTCTGCGGTAAAATCCCTCCCTCACTCCCAGATCTGGTGTACTTCCGGTGGCGCGGCGTTGGCGGCGGTAGGATCGAAGGCCAAGGTCGGGTTGCAGCTCCAGCTGTGGTAAAATTCCTCCCTTCGCCGGCCGATCACGCGCAGTGAGGTTACTAAGCTCCCTGCTAGTTGTAAAAACCCTCCCTGCAGTCTTCATGCTAGCATGACAGGCCCTGATAACTCCACCTCCACGGAGAACTTGGAGTTCCAATCATTGCAACTGGATGTCAAAACCCTGCAGCGGAACAGAGAAACTGACAGACAAGACTTTGAAGATTTCAGAGACCATGTTGCCACAAATTTTCAAACCTTGCAGAAAACCTTGGGCGAACTACAGGGCTCTTTGAACAGCTTCATTGCAGGTTTTCCCAAACCCAGGGAAACTCCTCCCAACCCCCAAGATGTTGTACAAGGTAGTGGCCAACAGCAAACACCCCAAGGTCCAAATCATGCACCAGCCACGGTCCTCCAAACTCCTCCTACAGTTGGATCTGCCAGGTTAGTGGATAAAAACACTGGAAAAGAGCTTAACCTGGATGGCAGCAACCGAGCCCCTTATAGGCATCCTCACTTTGCTGCAAGTAAAAACCCAGTTCCTGAAAACAGAGTTCACACTGCTGTTAACCAAATGCAAAATCCTCAACAGTTAGTTCAGCTGGACCTGGAGCAAGCTGAACAAATCCCACAACAGGAAGCTAGGGGTGCAGTTGGGCAGAGAGATCAGGGGCAAGACAACAGGAGACAACTAGCAATTGTAAAACCAGCCAAGTACAACATTCCTGAATTTGATGGTAGCAGTACAGACGCCTGGATACAAACCATCGATCTGTATTTTGAAGCTGCTAGAACCCCACTAGAACAGAAAACAGAGATTGCAGTAACATACCTTAAAGGCCCAGCAATTGAATGGTGGAGAGGTACTGGCATTGTACCAAACACCCTGCCATGGTATAGATTCTGTAGGCTCCTGGGTGACAGGTTTGCTGAAACATCTGCTTGTGACAATGTTAGATCTTTCCATGCACTTACCCAAACAGGTTTTGTCAATGATTACATCCTCAAGTTTGAGCAGGCCATGAACTTAATGAGAATAGACAATCCAGCTCTACCCCAAGATTACTACAAGGCCAGCTTTATCTCTGGACTGAATGACAATATACAGCACCATGTACAATGTCATGAGCCTGCTGACTTACAAAAAGCAATTTGGCTTGCCAGAAGAATGGAACAAGCACAACCACAGAAAAGAACTACTGTTCCTACCTCTGTTTTCCAACAAGTGAGAAGGCAGGTGCAGTTTGACCCAGGAAAACCAGGACCCACCAACACAGCTACAGTAATACAACAAGCTAGACTGAAGGACATCTGTTACAAATGCAAAGAGCCTTGGTTTCCAGGCCACAAAAAGGTGTGCAAATTGGCAAATCAAGCACAGATACAAGCACTTCAAGCTGCTTGCCCTGAGGATGCTGAGTTGGTTTACTATACTGAAGCTCAGGATGAAGTTGATGTCCCTCCCCCTGTAGAGAGTGATGATACCCCCCTCCAAATATCTATGCATGCTCTTATGGGTATAAAATCCACAAAGAAGCTCAGTTTTACAGTGACAGTCATGTTAGGTGACACTCCTGCTACTGCACTCATTGATAGTGGCAGTACTGCTACATTCATTACTCCTAAGATTGCTCACCTAGCTAGATGTGCTCTCACTCCTACCAGAAAAAGAAAGGTGGTTGTGGCTAATGGAGATACTCTTTGGTCTGAATTCATTGCCCTACAATGCCCATTTTCTCTGCAAGGAACACACTTCTCCACTGATCTCCGAGTACTACAATTACAGGGTTATGATGTAATCCTGGGAGCAGACTGGATGGCTTCTTTCAGCCCAGTGGAGTTAGATTTTGATGAGATGCATGTCAAAATCACTCTGAAAACTGGTGAAAAGATAATCTTCAAAGATGAAAGCTTACCTTCTGTAGCTGTGGAAGAGTTAGACAATGCAGATACCCTTTTAGAGGAACCTGTTTGTGGAGCTGTTCTACTCCTAAACAGAATTGCAGTCCAAGAACCTGTAGACACACTAGTCCCAGCTCCTGTGCAACAGCTTCTGGACAAGTTTTCCCCAGTCTTCAACACTCCAACGGATCTTCCTCCCAGGAGAACTGTAGATCATGCAATACCTTTTACCCCTGAAGCAAAAGTAATTAACCAAAGGCCTTATAGATTACCTCACCACTAGAAAGATGCTATGGAAAGCATCATTAAGGACATGATCAAGACCAAAGTGATTAGAGACAGCTCTAGCCCTTACTCATCCCCTGCTCTCCTTGTTAAAAAGAAGGACATGACTTGGAGGCTAGTCAATGATTTCAGAAAGATTAACCAGCAAACAGTTAAAAACAAGTACCCAATTCCTGTCATAGAAGATCTCTTGGATGAATTGAAGGGTGCCACTGTATTTACAAAGCTAGATCTCAGAAGTGGTTATCATCAAATCAGAATGCAGGAAGAAGATATTGGAAAAACTGCTTTCAGCACTCATTGTGGCCACTATGAGTATTTGGTTATGCCCTTTGGGTTAACTAATGCTCCTGCTACCTTTCAGCAATTAATGAACACAATTCTAGCTCCATATCTGAGAAAATTTGTGTTGGTCTTCTTTGATGACATCTTAATTTTTAGTAGGAATATGAAAGAACACTTGGCACATCTACAACAGGTCCTGACAGTATTGCAATCCAATCAGTTGTTTGCAAAACTAAGCAAATGCACTTTTGCACAACCCCAAGTAGAATACTTAGGCCATGTCATCAGAGGGGATGGAGTTGCAACTGACCCTACCAAGATTGAAGCAATAGCCCAGTGGCCCAATCTTGAAAATGTAACTCAATTGAGAAGTTTTCTTGGTCTCGCTGGTTACTACAGGAGATTCATCCAAAATTATGGCCTCATCTGCAAACCCCTATTCCAATCCTTAAAAAAGGACAATTTCAAGTGGGAAACTGAGCAACAAGAAGCTTTCAATATATTGAAACACAAGATGACTCAAGCTCCTGTCCTGGCCCTACCTGATTTCTCTCAGCCTTTTATCTTGGAGACAGATGCTAATGCAAGAGGGCAAGCCCATCTCTTACTTCAGCAAGGCCATTGGCCCTAAAGCTGCTGCCCTGTCTACATATGACAAAGAAGCTATGGCCATCATTGAAGCATTAAAGCATTGGAAGCACTATTTTGCAGCTTCTTCCTTGATCATCAGAACTGATCAGCAGAGCTTGAAATATATACAAGAACAAAAGCTAACAGAGGGCATTCAACACAAGTTACTAGTAAAACTTCTGGGCTACAACTTTAAGATTGAATATAAACAGGGCAAGAACAACAAAGTTGTTGATGCTCTTTCTAGGGTGAAGTACAAGTTACACTCACTGGTGGCTAGTCAAGCAAAGCCTGCCTGGATATCTGAGGTCATTTCCAGCTATTCCCAGGACCAAAGATGCAAGGACTTGATATCTCAATTAGCAACTGCTGCTAGTGCTATTCCTAACTATGCCTTGCAACAAGGAATCCTAAGATACGAATTGTTATTGGCAATAATACTAACCTCAGAAATCAGTTAGTATCTGCCTTGCACAACTCTGAGCTGGGGGGCCACTCTGGCCACAGAGCCACTTACCAGAGAGTTAAACTTCTCTTCCACTGGCCCGGCATGAAACAGTTCATTGTAGATTACATCAAACAATGCCCAACGTGCCAAATCAACAAACCTGAACATTGCAAATACCCTGGACTGCTACAGCCTCTGCGTGTTCCAGATTTTGCATGGTGTCATATCAGCATGGATTTTGTTGAGGGCCTTCCCACTTCCCAAAGCAAAAACATGATTTTAGTGGTTGTGGATAGATTCACAAAATATGGACATTTTATCCCACTGCAGCATCCCATCACTGTCCATACTGTGGTTCAAGCTTTCACTGATAATATATTTAAGTTACACGGATTGCCTTCTCTTATTGTCACTGACAGGGACACAATCTTCACTAGCCATCTTTGGCATGCACTCTTCAAGAAACTGGGCATCAAGCTGCACATGAGCACTTCTTATCATCCTCAATCAGATGGCCAAACGGAAAGGGTCAATCAATGCTTGGAAAATTACTTGAGATGCATGGTTTTCTTACAACCTAAGAAATGGATGAACACCGAAGATATACGTCCAATCCACCACCTGAGCCATCCAATCTAGATCGGCTTCGCGAGCGTTGGCGCAGGCCCCGTACGCCGGCGTACGACCCCATACTCTTTCCGCCGAGAGATACACGCAGGCGTACGAGCTAGTTGACGGCCGGCTTGGTGCCGGATGTTGGTTGGCGCCTTTCCCGCCGCATGTACACAAAAAATTCGCAGGAAACCCCCGTGTGTGTACGGCCAGATCGACCCCAACCCCAGCGGCGAGCACGGCACAGTCGGTAGCGGCGGCGCGATTGCAAGAGGGTCGGTCGACGGTTGATTCCCATCTATCGGAGGAAGAAGATGGGTGCGGGTGTGGAGAGATCCAGCAACAAAAGGGCCATGGCGGCCGATCCGACCAGCGGAGACGATCCCTTGGCCAAGAAGAAGAAGAAGGTGGTGGATCTGGGGAGCGACAGCGACGAGGACTTGCCCAATCCGTCACAGTGGGCAGGGGTTAATCCCGATTCCTTCACCGATGACTACTTGGCCAAGATGGAAAAGGCCAGACTCGACGAAGAATCAGGTATGAATATATATGATCGCGCGACTCCCGGACACCATCCAATTTTTCATCAGTTTACTAGTAGTGGCGCAACTAGCCTTGCGTTGGCGCCCGCTAGCTGCCGGCGGGGTTGCAGGCGTCGCGCCGCGAGCCCTGATGCGGCGTGGCTCCCTGGCGGCCTTTGGGAGCGGATCCGCCGTGGGGATGGCTCGTGGCGGGCGTCGTGTTGAGTTTGGGGGTCGCGACGAGGGCGCCGGTGCGGCTGGGTGTCAGGCCAGTGCGCTGGGAAAGGTGGTGCTTTGCCTCTTCTCGGCTGCTGGCGGTCTTTGCGCTGGTGTCCTGGATCCGGCGGGCGTGGTGGATTGGATGGCTCTGTGTGCGAGGTGGTGGAGGCAGCTGTGCGGCGTGATGCGACGCCTCCCCTCGGGGTGGCCGGCCTGATTGAGCAGCTCTGGAACTTTGGGTTTAGGATCTTGGGCTTGGAAAAATCCCTACTTCGTGACGCCGTCCCCTCCCTGGAGGCATTGCTTTGGCCCGGATCCGACTCCCTCCCTCGTGCTTAAGGGAAACCCTTGGTTCGGCCTTCAGACCAGGTGGCGGCGGCGGCCTGGCATGGCGTCGTTCCCTCCTTGGAGGCGCTGTCTTGTTGCTCGAGGAGTCCCGGTGGCACAACTCTTATCGGTGTCGGCTACTACTTTGGGCGTGGGCCTCCGAGGCGCAATGTACACCATCGCTGGAGCTCTCTCGATGACGACTCCTCTAGGTTTGCCCAGGCCCTGCCGTCCACTTGCCGACTTCCTCTTGACGCAGTGGGTGGGGTACGTTGGTCTGTGTTGTCCTTGAGTCTTGGTCTTGTTGTAGAGGTCTCCGACGTCGATCATGACATGCCTGGGTTGCTCTGTGGCTCGTCTCATCGCCATTGGCATGAGGTTGGCCTAGGTGGAGCATGTACCGTAGTTCGTGTGATGGGTGTGTTTGGTGGATGTGGATTCTAATCCTTGTGATTGGCATTGTAATGGCCGAAAGGTGTTGTATCCGGCTTCTTTGCCGCTTCTTCTTCAATATATGATACGTATGCTTATGCGCATTGTAGAAAAAAGTAATAATGCAACTGTTCAATTAATTACCCTTGATATATATGATATGTATTTATGTTCTACTTCTGCCTGTAGCTCCCCGCCCTGTGAAAATTGCCACGCTCGACTACTACAAACCTGCCACCAGGTTTCACACCGTCGAGCTTTTCCCCGTCCGTCGATCCGGAAGCAAGGCCGTGCTCCTCGCTGCGAAATTTCTTCTAGGGATTTCATCCTTTCTCGGTACTTTTATATGTATCCTTGTACCCTCTATGATTTGGATTAGTTGATCCGTCGTCTCGCAACTTAACACATATATTGTGTTTGAATCACACAGATGGTGAACCGCTCAGACGGTGCTCTGGCTTCTGGGTCGATTGGGATGAGGAGAAGAAAACTGGCCTTGTTTTGACAACTGCGCGGCTGATTCGCACAAAGGATGCTCCTTACAGTGTCTGGTCAGGCGGTGAAGAGTATGCTACAGATGCTGATGTGAGTCAATGTGCTTCTTCTATTAATTTCTGTACATGCATGTACTATCTTTTACAGCTGGTTCCATCTCAAATAAATAAAATAATCTTGGTGTATTGCAATTCACATATTTTTTCTATGTGCTATTGGCCTTTTCTAATAACTAAATGAAAACAAAACACGCCTTCGCTTACCATTCAAAAATCGTATATAATCTGTTCTGCAACTTTTTTTAGGTCACTGTTCATTTGCTAAATGGCACCAGTGCAAAGGGCCAGCTGGTCTATCTCCAGCCCCACTACGAGCTCGCTTTCCTGAGCGTTCAGGTGGATCAACCAATCAACTTGCCATCTTTGAATGAAAAAGATGTAGAATTTGCTCAAGAGGTTTTTCGGCTCGGAAGAGACAATTCCTTAAATCTAAGGATAACATATGCCAGGGCAGAATATTTGAATCCAACCATGTTTGAGCGGCACCACAATGTATACTTCCGTTCTCCAGATGGCCATGGTGATGATAATGAGGTGATATATCTTATCATTAGATAGAATTATATACATTTGGTACAGTTTTGAGTTTTGTGTGATGTCATCTTTATGTTCTATATTGCAATCTATTGTTATAACATTTTTTTTGTTCTTGCAAACTTTCATATATGTTGCCAATATGAATTGTTGCAGTTTGACTATGGGGGGCCAGTTATTGACCTGTGTGGAGAAGTTGTCGGAATGGTCAACGACCCTAAGAGATTTGGGTCTTTTATACCTTCTTCCATTTTGCTCAATTGTTTGGATTCATCGAAGAAATATCAGTACGTTTTCTCTCTCAGTGCTGTCATAGTATTAGACTAATGTGGTGTCTCCTAATTGTTCTTTTTACCTATTTTTAGGAGTCATTACTTTTAGTAGTGTCTATTTTCTCACTTTTATGAAATTTAATTACCATAAGTTGTGTAAAGATTCTCAAAGAATATATATGTGTGTGTGTGTATATATATATACTCATTTGTAAGAAAATCAAGAACTAGATCTTGATGGGGCCTAGATAGGAAGAAACAAGTAGAACGGCGTGAGAGTGCAAAATGTGTTACTCTTACGTAATACCAAATCCCCTCTATGAGTTTTTGTCAACTACTATGAACGATTCATCCCCGTTGGGCCTTTCTGAACTCTATTTGAATCAAAATATTTGATTATTGTTGATTTTTTTAACACGTTAGATGGAAGCCTGGTTCCACCAAAGATATGTTAAATGATTATCTGATTTGACGTAGGCACATCGCCAGGCCTCATCTTGGATTGATGTTTAAGGACATCAAACTTCTAGAACCTGCTCATGTTGACATGTTATGGCGTAAGTTTAACATTGATGATGGTCTTATTGTTGAAGAGGTAGGTAATGACTTCCTGAAAGTGCTCAATTTCTCATCTGTGTAAAGTTAATAATTGACGTTTGAGCCTTAGGTGTCGGGAGGATCTCCTGTTGAGAAATTTGGAATCCAAAAAGGTGATATTATTGAATCTTTCAGTGGAAAGCCTGTTTCTTCCACAATTGAGGTGAGTGAATTAGAGATTTATTAGGTAAACGAACTGAAAATAAATTTCATTTCTGTGATTTTAGTAGCTTCACGGTCTTGACTAGAATGTTTTCGTTTCCTGCAATTATCAGCTGGAAAATACACTGATGAGCATATACAAGGGAACCTTAGATGCTGAAGTTCTTATTTCTGTAAGTTCATTTCTATATATGAGGGCAGTTTGCTTGATCCCGGCCATCCATTTATTTGTACCGAAGTATTATTAGCAAAATGCTAGCTCTAAGAGATGTGTTTGGCTAACTCCATAGGTTGGGGTGTTTCACACACTCAAAGAACAACGGAGCACTGTAGACTTGACTGCAAAATTATCAGAACTTGGAGAGGTTATTACAAGATGTACACATCTCCTCTTTTAACTTGCCCCATCTACAGATTATTATTTCAAATCCAGACATAATGCTATCGCTAAGTATGCAAGCTCATGTGCATTGTGCAATACACTCTTACATGACACACATGTGATGTCTAAAATATCACACCAAACCATACAGTATTCTGATATTTTGCAAGTTTACTGTTTTGGTAAGTAGGTGGTGTGTAGCAAGTAAGAGCATTACTAGTAGTACCCCTAAACCCTCAAACCCTCAGTAGAACCCCTAAACCCTCAAACCCTTATGAGGGTTTGAGGGTTTAGGGGTACTACTAGTAATGCTCGAAGGCCCCGTAAGCTCACTGGCTTCCCAAACGAGACAACTTCTCGTGGAGCCAGCGCTAGCTAGCTTCTCCTGGAGCCAACGATCGTTCGGTAGCATTGCTACTCACTCTGTGCGTTTGGTTTATTTGGTTTACATGGTTTGGTTTATACGGTTTTTTAGTTTGTACGGTATTAATACTTCGGTAAATACGGTATGAAATTAAAATACGGTTCGGTTTCGGTATATACCAAATTATTTCGGTATGGTTTCGGTATATACCATAATAACCAAAGTTGACACGAATTTGAAAATGACGTAATAACAATTTACAAATTTATGACCCAAAACACATACTATTTTACACAAATAGTATATAACTATATATACAAGTATATATGCATGAATGGATTTATCCCTTGATAGTTATGGACGTTCTTAGCATTTTTTAAAGAGAAAAATGACTATGTTACGAGAAAATGTACGTGCTTGGCAATGAATTTGACGCATGTAGAAGAAAAATGATAACTTGTATGGTTGTTCGCCTTAAGAAATATAAATTTATTTTTTACTTCGGTTTATTCGGTTAACCATTTGGTTTTTTGGTATATACCATAAAAACCAAAGTTCAAAACGGTATGAAAAGTCCATACGATATCAAAACCATAAACCATAAAAACCGTAAAATTGGTTTGGTTCGGTTAATTTGCGGTATGGTTTTTCGGTTCGGTTTCAAAATGCACGGAGTGAATTGCTGCAGCAGATGCTTCTTCATGGACTGGCAGCCCAGGAAAGTAGGATGAAGCCCATTCGGGTTGGTACATGGATGGCCCAGTTCAGTGGTAAAGGCAGGCTGTAGCGACAGAAAACGTTTCGTGAGGCACTTCGGAAGGGCACTCTCGTGTAATTTCTAGCAACTTCCACTTCTCGCTTTAGCGAAGCTACGCTTCCGCTGCTCCGAAAAATTGCACTGCGGGGTTCACGTGGCTTCTCGAAGCTAACTCTTTCGGGGTGGCTTCTCTCGGCTCCTTCGGGATGCTGGCTCGTGGAGAGCTTCCGAACGGAGCCTAAATTGTAGAGAACAGGCTTCATCCATGTTTTTTTTACCAAAGTGTACATCTTCCATTTGTAGACTTGGAAGTTTTTGGAATTTTTGCAACAAGAGATGCATGTCTGGGTTTGTGGTGCTAACTTTGAGTTGTGTGACATTTTGCAAAGAAGGTGCTTAATTGTTTCATTGCTATTACAGAAACAACATCTCTTATCCCCTTTCCAATTTATTTTTGATAAATTATCTTTCAAAAAAATACCCCGCCTTGCAGGTACCAAAATGATTTTTAATATTTAGAGGGATTTTCAGTTTTCATATCAATATGTGGGCGAGAGGAGTGTTTGTGCTCATCAAGAACTGGTACATTGAGCGGACAATTATCAATGCAAAGTAACAATGCATGAACAGCTTTTCCTTTTTGTTTTTGCCTGTGCACTCAAACAAGAAGCACGTGTGTCGGTGTGTGCATTGCAATGCAGACATTCCAGCACTTGGCCACACAATAAAAGCAGTTGGCAGACATTCATGATACCACAAGTGGGCCTGATAACAACACAATACAAGATCAGTTGGGTTTGATCAGACGCACAATTAGCCAGGCTATCCGACGGACAAGCCGTCGACTGAAACAAACAAAAATTGCAAACGATATATTACAAGGAAAAATGTCTCAATAAATAGTACACAAACCTCCAAGTTATAATCATTCCTCGGATATTTAGGTGGACATATAATGGAGCTTAATTAGGACAGTACACGCCAGTTGTACATTGACGGTGTTACATTTTTTTCCCAACACACGGTAAGTAAACACAAACGAGGAAGGTAACGGCCGGTGGCTTTGCGAGGGACGGATCATGAACGCATACATCCAGGAGTTCTACATCCTATGCGTGGATTTGGTTTCCTCCAAATTCTCATGAAAAAAGCTAATTAATTTAGTGGCTGGCCCAATCGTGTTGATAGTTTGAGACCATTGATATGATATTCGGAAGGAAAATATGTGTATATATAGATAGATAGATGGGTGGAGTTGCACAGCACCGTAAGGGCCTTCTCTCATGCTTTGTATGTGCCTGAGAAATTGGGAGGAGAACCAAAAGCATGATAGTTCACAAAAATTCAACTTGGTTCCTTGCTTGCATGATAGCTCACAACCTCGCGTTCGCGTTCCAAGCGTGAGCGCTATTATCTTGCTGCATGGTGATTTATGTGAGCAGTTTTTTTCTTCAAAATATGGCATATGATGCTATCTCATGGGAATAACAACGTGGTGCACAACGCATGCATGCTTTGTTTCATACTAGCGGGAGAAGAGCGCGGCGCACGCCGCGCAAGTAGGTGTTGGTGCCCGTGCGAGTGCCCGTTATGACCTTATGTGGGAATGTGTTCCCACACAGAAATATACATGTTTCTTTAGAAAGGCATTGGAATATTTGGTTGTGCAGGTAAATGATTAGAGATATTAGTTCTGCACAGAAATTTTTGATCTGCACACATCACAATCGACAACCTGCTGGAAGAGCGCAAAATATGGCAATCCAAAGGTTTAAAGGCGATGTACTTCAGTTAGTTTATCAGAAAGTGACCTCAACCTCCAATATGCACTCTCATGTCTGCAAAGAACGCATACACTTGGTCATGTTGGGGCAATGAGCATTGTCCATTCTCTAGGTTTGAGCACCTCTAGCCTGTCAATGATACCTGCAAGAATGAAACTTACGTGATTTAGTATCGTGTGATCGCCAAGTTCGTATTATTCCAACCCTATGCCCATCTTCGTTAAAAAGAGAAAATATGCCCAAATTCTCCCAGGTTTGATTGACGGTGTAGGTCACGGTTATTTTTTAGCGCAATGACCATTCCCCCAACGCTTCGTGCACTTACCTGCGACAACAATTTTTAGCAAAATGACAACAATATATTGAACATGGCAATGTGGGTCATACGACTCATTTTCACATACATTCATCACATAAGAAAGCATGCATTGTTGCATGAGTGAGATCACCAGAAAAAAGGCTCATCCCGCTAAATGTGCATCACTGGAAATCCTGAAATAAATCCAAAAAAATGCGAGCAGGACTTGAACCCTGGTGGACTGGGGATATCACTGTCCTCCTAACGATCCAACCACAGGTTGGTTCGCCATTCAAAAGCACAGTTGACGGCACTTTTATATTCACTCATAGTTACAAAATACAAAGCATGCACATCTTGTCAATTTATTGATGAACACAACTTGCGAAAACCAATTTCCAATGGTTCAATTTAAAAGATTTTGTTGACATGTGTACCTATAATACACTAGAAATAACTATTAAGATATTTGCTAGAAAAATATGCTTTAGCCATCTCTACCACAGTATATAATCAAGTAGAAATATACACAAACATATGCACATACACTCAAGTATATATGTATGCGCCCGTGTTGTTGCCCGTGGTTGCCTTGGATGCTGCTTAAACAGTGTTATATTTAGTGCATAATTTTTTCTTCTTCTGGTTGTTGCTTGTAAGTTGGTGAAGGTTTGCTCTTGTGAATTACTGTTGGTCATGTGAGATACGTTTGGCTGTGTCAGTTTTAGATAAGGTCAGGTGTGAGATAGATGCCAAGATAAAGGAAAAATTCATGTGGAATTCAGTTGAAGAATGACCAAAGATACTACTGACCAACAGGAGACGGTCACATGCTTCCTTGGGTATTTACGTCACCTGGTCAAAGCATGCTGGACAGTAAGATAGGAGAGCCAACCAGCAGGTACTGAGCTAAGAAGTTTTCCATGAATTTTTCATACTAATAGCAACAAGATGACCACAACATACTAAAGGAAAAATACAAGTCAGCTCCTTACGGTCCGGCCCCACATGTCAGAAAGTGATTAAATGAGCTAAATCACCTGTTCAGTGCAAAATGCAAAATGTTTACTGAATGCGCGGTGATTTTTGCAAATGATTAGCGACCTGGTGGCTTTCCGCAGATGAAGCCCCAAATGTGGTGGTTTTTTGCAATTCACTCGCTTTTGTGCTAAACTTGCAAGAGAGAATTACTATGTTTAATGTACAAGATCTTCTTTCCTTAATTATGTTCTTTTTGCAAGATACTGTTGCTCGTATCTTGTGTCTCAATCAGCCATGTTTTCAAGCAAAACTGTACGATTGTTGGCGCGTGCGGCTGTGGGAGAAGGGGGGTACGGGCTAAATTTGGGTCAAAATTGCCCAGGCAGTTAATCGGCCCAGCCAATAATCCAGTCTGACACCGATTAATCGGCTTGTCATACATATAAATCGGTTCACCTAGTTAATTGTGTGACTAGGTGGCTTTTGTATAAGCAGGTGGCAGAGACATGATTAACCGATATTTTGAACAGTGAAAACAAAACAGGAAAAAAGTATGGAAAGGGATCAATAGCTTGTTCAAATGTCTTCAAGTTCGAGGATAACGCAAACCAGAAAAAAAAAACTAATGTATACGGCTACAGGTCAAGCCACGGTCCTGCTATTATCAACTCAGCAACAGATGGAAAAATACTGGAAAAATAATCGGTCCACTTGAACATGTTAGTAGCTGAGATTTCTTTATTCAGGAAAAGTAAAAAAAACCAGGATTGAAAACTTAATTAGCGAATACTGAACAATGACTGTGAAGACTGAAACTATGAACAATGACAAATAAGCAAGCTGTCTAGAAAAACAGAATTAAATTGTAACAGTGATGCTTATGATGTGATAACCCGGTAATAAGCAATCTGAATATAGAACACTGCAGATACCAAGCAGAAATCCCATCTGAGATTCTGAACCACACAAACAGTTTGGCTAAATCCCACTGGAAAACATTGCAACGACTTAATAAAGAAATGCTACATAAGCAGCTAAGAAATACCCCCCCTTAAAGAAATATAAAAGCATTTAGATCACTAATTTAGTAATCTAAACGCTCTTATATTTCTTTACGGAGGGAGTACTACTTACGAGAATTGGAAAGAGATTAGGTACATAAATCCCATCTGAACTTCTGAACCCTGCATATACAGCTGAGGCATCTTGAGAAAAAGAAGCACAACCCCCTGCTGGTGAAACATAGAACGTACACTTACCAAACACACAACATATCTGAAAAAAGAAGAGAAAACGCATGGATGAGGGGGGAATGAACACCACATAAGCATATCTGAAGAACACATGCATGCGGTACTGTACTCACGAGACTTACACTTACCATTTGCAATTATGGATGCTACATAGTACTAACAGTTTTTGCCACTAGCACAGGCAACCCAACCGCCAAAGCAAGGGAAGAGGGGACATAAATTAATGTCTTAACATACGGAATGAGCGTTACTAACAGAGAATTACTACATGCCAATATAAATAGAGCCTAAATTCTATTTCTGTCGACGATTTGCCATGCGCCATGATCTGCTTGAACCCATCCATGCAGATGCGACCCCGCCACGAAGATCGAGCGGGTCCGACTCAGTCTCCCTTGCAGAATACCAATGACCTCGCCGTTTGAGTTGAACAGTGGCGCCCCGGACGAGCTCTCGGCAGTTCTCATGTCGACTTCCAATACATTCATGTTGTACCCCAAAGGATCGGGCATGTCAATCCCCCTTGAAGAAACAGTTGTACCTATAGAGACCATTCTAGGCATATTGGACGGCCAAGACACCATCATGCACTGCCTACAATTTATTGGAGTGTTGGCAGAGATCTCAAGGGCAGGGTGTGCTTGGGCACATACGCCATCGTCTGAGTAATTCTTCAGGCTGCTATTCTCAACACTCAGAACAATTGTGTCTTCACTAGAATCAACCCCAGCTACTGTTGCAATGCCATATTTCCTAACAGCATTAACCAACCTGCCTTCCTGAATAGTTTCTTCCTGATGATCACACAAGACAGTTATGTCCATCATATCAAGTGTCTCTCGTGTCAAAGGCCGAGATGCATTGAAAAGATAACTCAAACCGCGTGCACTTGTCATGATTAGCAGTCCGATTGGTCTAGAATAGTAGGCAAAACCAGTAGAAGAATGTCCATTCCTGACCTTGTCATACCGTGATTTTTTATCTTTTACTATCTTGACCTCATCAGCCAGGATTTTGAGTTCTTCAAGCTGGTCTTGTTTCGGAGCAAACAAGATGGATAAGATTGAACCTTTGACCCGATCAAACACCCGTGTCCAGTCAACGTCCTCCTCCGCCATCGTGTTGCAGGAAAAATAGTCAATTTGTGATCAACGGGTGATGAATAAACAACGAATACTGGAAAGCGGGAGGGAATTGGGGGAAAGGGCGAGGTGGATGCAGTGATGGACCTACGAACTTATTTTTCACTAGATTCATTGTCAAAAATTCTCTTTTAACATCAGAAATAAGCATGATGGGTTCTCAAAAAAGAGCATCGTATGACATTTGTGAATGTTTAAGAGCATCAAACGGCAGTGAATCAAACATTACTAAATATTCAGTCCATTTGGCTATGCTCATATGCAGTCTGTTCATTGGTTGTGAGCTCTTGAGTTATAGTTTCACTCAGGCACAAACAAACTTATGTCTACACAAGCGGAAGTGATGCGATCATAACTATTTTGCATTCGTCTCTTCTTCTTCATCAAATTGATCCAGTCATTCACTGGATCCATTGATGCAAAAATGATATGAACTCTAGTGATGCGAATTATAATTAATATCTTGTACTAAACTTTTATATATTTTTTAAATTATTTCTATCATCATAATATGTTAAGTGGTATAATTTTCTATTACTTAAAAGGAATAGTTATGAACCTCATAATAATACTACTAGAAAATAAGTACAGTTTGTTTTGTTACACCTTTCTAAGATATATCAATGGAAACGTCATTCCATTAAATCTAGACTACAAATTGTAAGTTAAGTTATATTTTAATTAAAAATCATAATTGCATAAATATATGGTATATGCATATATACTTGGGTATATGTGCATATGTTTGTGTATATTTTAACATGATTACATATTGTGGTAGAGTTTGCTAAAGCATATTATCTAACAAATATCTTAATAGTGATTTCTATTGTTTGTAGGTACAAATGTCTATAGAATATTTTAGAGGATAAATTAGACCAATGAAAATTGGTTTTTGCAACTTGTGTTCAACAGTAAGTTGACAAGATGTGCATGCTTCGTATTTTGTACAGAAATACCATTGCTTGTAGTATTTTTTTGCACGATGTGCTCTTCTATAATTCAATTGGTTTCATATACATATTCTACGGGTCACTCAATTTTTTTTCCATGATATGTACACACGAGGTCCTACCAGTATCTCAAATAAAAATTCTACATATTATACATATTGTACCAGTCTTTCAAATCAGGACACCACACTGACCGACGCATGTAGATTCTACATAGCTTCTTCTCCTCTGCATTTCTTCAGACTTCTAGAGAGTGTATGTGTGTGGGATGCTTGTCAGCGCAGACATGAGATGAGAGAGACATCGTGCCATGTCCATTAGGTCGAGAGTGGACATGTGTTGTTTCTGTGTACTCTCTTTGTAAAGACTAGCAAGATGCCCGTGCATTGCACGGAACATCAAGATGCATTTTTTTACAAAACACCTGTTGTGATTGACCCATGCGGGAGTAATCTCATGTGTAAAAAGTAATGATATCTCGAAAAAAAGGAGAGATAAGGTGAGGAGGAGTGGGGCGTGGTGGTGATTGATGGTCGGACTGAGCGGAGGCATGGGGATGGGCGACGCCGGCTGCGGCCACCATGCCAGATTGTTTCAGAGGCTTCTTTTTTTTAATTGCTCAACAATGAGGTTGTGGGAGATAATGATGAATGAGGAAAGGCCTTATCTGCAAATATGAAGAGAGGTGCGTGTATCTTTTTGCAAAATTGCCATAGTTTGCTTTCTACCCGTTAGATATAGATCGCACGGTCTATATTGCAAGACGGCAGACACACCATCATCACCAACTCGATTTTTTATATCTTTGTAAAAAAATATAAGAGCGTTTACATCACACTATACCTAGCCATTCATCGGGCCGGGACGGACTTCAGGCCGGGCCTAACCAAGACCGAGGCAGAAAACCTATGCCCGAGCCTGGCTCGGCCCGGCCATTGGGCCTAGTTAGGCCCAAGCACGGCCCGTCAATGAGAAAGCTCATCGGGCCTCAGGCCTCGGGCTAGGCCCCTTCCTTAAAACACAAAATACCCAAGCCCAAGCCCGGCCCGATGTGCTCTTCGGACTCAAAACACAGGCCCAGGCCCGGCCCGTGGGCAAGACCAGGCCGGGTCAGATATCCTATGGCCAGGTATAGATCACACTATTGAACAATGCAGGGAATGGGATGCAGGTCGAGAGTTTCTGTGTTTGGAGCACCTTGTAGAATCGAGCCATGTGACTGAATAGTGAGCATTAGATCTATCTCAATTTCCAGAACACAACAAAGTATTGTCAATGAAACGATCCAACAAAAAGTGCAAATAGAAACCGAGTGATACTTCTACAAAGCGTGCATGCTTGGTTGGTCCAGCCTATTAGCATGCTCGCTCGCCCTCGCTCGTTGCCCCTTCAGGCTACTGGATCGGTAACAACTACTCCCTCCGTCCCATAATATAAGAACGTTTTTGACACTAGTGTAGTGTTAAAAACGTTTTTATATTTTGGGACAGAGGGAGTAGTAGCTACCCCGTAAAAAAAAGTAATAACTAGTAGTTGCTAGTTTAGAGGGGAAAAGGACTCCCCCGTTTTCTATGAACTAAAACATTATTACTTTTCAAACAAGTTCATAGATTTAAGAAAAGTTCGTAAACTTGAAACTATGTTCATGATAGAAAATTGTGCCCAAATTTATAAAATTTTTACAAATTGTAAAAAGTTCATGGATATAAAACATGTTTAATAATTTTAAAAAATCAGAATTTAAATTTACCCAAATTTAAGAAGCGTTCATGAATTAAAAAAAATTCATGGGTTTTAAAAATATTTGCGGATTTAAAAAAACAAAAATTTAGAGAAACTTAAAGCATTTGAAAGTATGTGCAGTTTTTTTAATAAAAGTTCATAACAAAAAAATAAATGAAAAAATTCAAAGAAAAAATAAAAAGGAATAAATAAATAAAAATAAACCCCCCCAAAAAAACAAAGGTGAATCGAAAACACATGTAAAATGGGCCCCGAAAAGTGGAGAACCTTCTCGAAGGGTCCAAAATCGGTGAGAAAAAAACCTACATGGACCGGTTATGTGTGAACTATGGTAGAGCCGTAAAAAAGTTAATAAACTCCGAATATTTTCGTGATGAATAATTGTTCACAGATTTGAAAAAATTTCTTCGGTACTAAAAGAATGATATATTTGAAAAAATCACATTTTCTGAAAACAAATCCTGAATTTTAAAAAACCTCATCAATTTTAAATAAAAGTTCACATATTTAATAAAAATAACACTTGGAAAATTTTGTAATTTGATAAAAGGTCACAAAGAAAGACAAACAATTCATGGGTTAACAAAAGTTCACACAGATTTGGAAAAAAGTTTATAATGTGAAAAAAGTTTCGTGAAATTTGAAAAAAAAATCAGAAAATTGAGAAAATGTCACGTACTTAAAACAAAGTTCAGAGAAATTTGGAAAATGAAAAACATATTTAAAGAAGTTCACGAATCTGTTAAAAGTTCACAAATTTTATTTTAAAAAAAGAAAAAGAGGATTAAACCGGAGAAGAAAAGAAGGAAAAGAAAGCGAAAAACTAAAAACAAAATGAAATAACCGATAGGTTAAACCGGAAGAAAACCGCCCAGAAGTAAATGCTGTAAAAATCATTGGAAAAAGCTTCCCCCAAAAACTGTTAGAAAGCAGGACCTACATGGGCGGGCCCATTTGCACATAATAATACAGTGAAGGATGTGCGCCGGTAAGTTATTTGTACAATATCCCGCGCTCAAGGCGCGTAATAGGAACTGGGCGTACCATTTCACTCATTAGTGCCAAATACGATTTGCCACCCCACTCAGTTGGTTTCTGTCATATTTTTTCCATGTGTGTTCAACAGACTAATGGACTAAGATAGATTTTTGCTATGTTTTGTCCCCTTTTATTTTTCTGTTTAATTTTTATTTTTTCTCTCAGTACCATTTTTCAACAGACTAATGGACTGAGAAAATAATGCTCGTACAGTTTTTACAAAATGTTCGGAATGTATTTTGCAAACTTTATGTCATATTTTGTACAAGAATGTCTTCATGAATTTCATAAAAATGTTTACCATGCGTTTAGATTAGGCATGTCCATTATTAAGGTTGATTTCTTTTTAAGTTTAGTTTCTTTTTTATTTTCCTTTCTTCATTTCTTTTTTTTTGTTCTGTTTTTCCTTTTCTATATTTTCTTTTCTTTTGGTTGCTTTTTAATACATGTTAAGCATTTGCAAAATGCACACTGACCGTTTTTTAATACAAAGTGAATATTTTTATACACACGTTTGAACATTTCTCGAGCGTTCCACTTAGACCTGGCCATGGGCAGCCCGGTCCGGTTGGCCCAACCCAGCCCGATGGGAACTTCCACTCATACAGTTGTTGTCCACTCATCCACAAATCGATATAATTCTTACTTACACATAGTGTTTTTCAGGGTCAACTTACAAATAGTGTTGTATTTGATGAATTATTATCCAATGATTTTTTGCACTATCTGTCTAAGTAAGTTTTCTTCTGTCCCGTGGCATTGGTGGTCTGTTATGATTAATGTTAATTATTTGTTATGATATGATGTTGTCCTTTTATGCGAATTTATGTGCGTGCACGTATGTTGGACCACACTTAAGAACTAGTAATATGTAATCATGAGTATGCACAAGTATGCATAGGGTGGCGGGAGTCAAATATTGCTGGTTGTGCATGGGCACCATGGTGCCCAATTAAAAAAAAAACATTTTTTTCCAGCCCAATTTTTTTTTTAAACTTTTTGTAAACACAAACACACACACACATATATATACTACATATGTGCAAAAATTCATTAAATCTTACTTTCACACATGGCGTACAGAAAAAGAAGGAAAATATGTATTTTCAAATGGGCAGGATTTTTTTGTTTTTGCGCCGGAATTTTGTTTTTTTTGTACAGCTGATAAATTACATTTTTTCAAAAAAAAAATCTCATGGATCAGTAGTGAATACATACAAGTTTCCACATAATTATTTCTGATTTATTTGAAACTTTTAAATATGATTTTTAATATTTTTTCTTTCGAAAAAGGGCACCATGGTGCCCGAGCACACAAACTTCGCACTCGGCCGGAGTGGCATATATTACCGTACATGAGTATACTAGTCGAAGGCACGTGCTTTGCACGTGTGCATTCTTAATAAAAAGACCATACAAGCAAAAAGTCTTATGTATAAATGAAACACTTTTTATATGGAGTTTTAGCTTCGCAATCGCTTGCCAATTTACAATGTTCATGAACAATTGGATTTTCTTATATTTCCCAAACATTTAAAAACTTGCAGTTTCCCGCAGAAAAAGAAAAGACAAACTTGCAGTTAATATTCACGAAATGGATTCTACGTACATCATGGGATTAAATTTTGTCCAGAAAATAATAATCTCCATGCATTCTACGTACGTTACTTGGACGTACATGGATGTAATGCATTCTACCATGCATATCCAGTATTTTTTGCGAGCAGAAAAAAGGATATGTATCAGTCCATATCAATGCATGTCGAAAAAATCATGCAAAAACGTGATAATAGCCTGTTCCGCTCGACTTCTATTTAAAAAAAAACTTTTTTGTTTTTGAGTTTAGGGGAGACCTT
>NC_057807.1:6739356-6747171 GCF_018294505.1 Triticum aestivum
ACCGGCCATCGGGCAATCATGCTCGTCTTGCCCAGTCATCGTCAGCAGGCACGGCAGCGCCCGACCGGCCATCGGGCAATCATGCTCGTCTTGCCCAGTCATCGTCAGCAGGCACGGCAGCGCCCGAATCCGGCAGCCACGGCCGCACACAGCACACGCCGGCAGGCGGCACACTCCACGCCTCCGAGCGATGGCGCGGGCGAGTAGCACTGACGTAGCATCACTGCATCAACATTGGGCACTCAGCAGGCAGCAGCAAGGTGAGTACTTCAATTTCTGATTTTATCGGATGTCCCCGAACACAAGGGACTCAATTTTTGATATATTTTTTTCAGTGAAAGAACGGAGAGTAAGATTGATGAGTGTGATCTTTTTTTGTTATTTAATTGTGAATTTTTTGGATTTGTAGGTTACAGAAAATAAAGAACAAGTATGGTGATTAAAGCATTTGTGTACCCATTTCTTGCTTACAAGAAAAATTATAGAGTTAAACTATAATTGTTTTCTATGTTCTTTCAGTGCAACTAAATTATTAGATGTTGCCAATATTAAGAACAATTTGTAATTTTTTTTTCATTATTGTGAATTTTCATGTCTTGTATTTCAGCTTCTGCGGGTGTTATTTCAAGGTGTCACCATGGCGAGATCATCTTTGCCGCTAACCAGGAACTTGAGAATTGTTTCGATGCTGAAAACTCTGAAGTGAACACTATGAAGTTTGATATGCACTTGACGCTGGATCATTGCACTTCCCCCGTTGAGTTCAAATATGATTCTGCTAACTCTAATGCATTGCCAGCATGTAGAAGTTACAACATCTATGCTGTTGGAATTCAGAAGTTCATAGTTTCAGTTTCATTTTAGCTTTTAAGGATCAGACTTTGTCTGTTTCGGTTTCTGAATAAAGTTACAAATGAACGTCTTGACAATGTCGTTAATCGCTTGTTAAGATTTCATACCCTGTATTCCGTTTGACTTGTGATAGAATCAACGCCAATCTTCGCGTTCGTTCAGATGGGACACCTCTGAACAGAATTTGTGATCTCTGTTTGTTATCAGTTTGGGTGATTTAAACAGTTTTGGTTTCAGCTGTACGTACCAGATATTGACTCAACTTCTTCTGATATTTTGGCCAACAAATTAAGCTTGTTATCTAAGAAAACTTGCTGGCCAAGAGATAAAATTTTCCAGTTGAGAAGGAGACTATATAAGGCCACGTACGGCAGATGTTTTGGGTAGATCAATCTTGAGTTTCTCCACATACATCTGAACTTTGGCATAGAAAGAGCTATATTCGCGAGAACCTGCTGGTTCGTCTCCTCTTGAGTGTACAATAGGAGATAGGAGATTATTGTATCTTGGAGGAGAGCCGCTGTACAACTCGTGCACCGTGGCGAGGGCGTAAATCTCCTTGAAAGCTGCTGCACCACGATCTGCTGCGACCACCTCTTCTTCAACAACAGCTGCCTGCGTTGTCGTCCCCAACATATGCCAGGGTTTATCGCCTGTGTAATTTCTCAAAATTGGTAGGCAATCCGCTGGTTTTGTTCATGGTCTTGCTGCCAAGGCGCATCAGATTGGAATTAGTAATCTATTTATGGTATGAGTAAAGCAAAATGGTCTGTGCTCCCTTCCGTTGACAGGATGTCTATGTTGTACGTTAAAACTGAAAAATGTTAGTATATTGTATATACATTTGAAGCCCAATGGCTCTGTATCATAAAGAATGATATTTGCTCACTTCTGTTGCTGGATTCCTGCTATATGCAATAACTGAAAAAGGAGTAGTGCATGGTTTAAGTATTGTATATGCTAGAATAGTACCCCTGCAAATATAACTTTTGGTCTACAACTTTCACAAGGACAAACTAATGACTGAAGCCCTATATAACATTATTTTCCTGGGTACTATTTACATCAATACAACCATATTAGAAACATCACACTGCAGTACACAGCATGCACATGAATTATACCAAAACATCCTTGTAGACAATATTTTTTGTGCTTTTCCCTGATGGGTCAATATCCTTATTTGGCTTTGCAGAACAGAATGAACATATGCTGCATTGCCTTTCTTAGTGTACTGTTTGGACATAAACACAAACACCTTGCGTGCAAGAAAAGTAGAAAAATCAGCAAGCTACAATCAGACCAGTGGATCTGTATTTCATATCATCCTCAGCAAGAAGAATCACTTGCACAACATTCTCATGCAACAAAATCTCAAAGGAACAGAAGAATCACCAACCTCACCTGTGGTCAACGGCACTATGGTCAGCTGGCCGTAGATGGATGTCCAGCTCCTATGAGCCTTTAATCACCAGGCGGAAACAAATTTCGAAGCAAGCCAGAGCCTGCAAGGAGACGGGGCTGGAGATGCAATCTGGACGTGGAGGTGATCCGGAGGTGCTGCCGTGCTGGGTGTGTGGACCGGGGATGGACCAATGGAGCTGCTGGTGTGTGAGTGTGAGTGTGTGACCCACGGCCACGGGCTAGAGAAATTGGATACGGAGCATCCAGATTCCAGGGGAAAGACCAGCGTGAGATGAAAAATGGGAGGTTGGCAGGGAATCGATTTGCTAGAGCCTGGAGGGTGGAGGGGCTATCGTGGGGGCTGTGGAGTTCTTCAGAAGGGGCGACTCGTTTTCAGGTTTGGCGGGACTGCGTGAGGGGCGAATCCGGGTAACACGGCCGTTCGATTTAATAAGTTGACGGCCATAGATGATTCGATTCTGGAAGTGGCGGGTAAAATATGAGAGAAGAAGGCAGATTCAAATATTCAAAAAATCGTGTACTATAGTAGTAGAGATGAGTCAAAACATATGGGATAAACAGGACCCATATATATTTATTTCCTGATTGGGTTTACCATAATGAATTCTTAGTATTTTCGGATATTTTTTGAGGGTTTGAATCATTAGTACTCCCCCCGTCCCCGTAATGTAAGACTTTTTTGACACTACACTAGTATAGACCTCTCCCACATACAAAACTGTAAGTATGCCTATCGATTATAGTATATAGTATTTATTTTGCAGCATATTAATATAGACCTCTCCCAGACTCGCTTTCATTTATTTATTGCACATTTAAGTTTTAGTGCCTGCCTTTTATTTACCGGTACTTTATAATAATAATAATAATACCTCATTTGCATTGCATTTTATATTTTGTTAGAGAATCAAGGTAAATGAAACGTTAGATGCACCAAAGGTTGCATCAGTGGCACATAGAGCCTGCGAGAACATGTACGAAAGGTTGTATCCTTGATTACTTTTTCAATTTAGTTTCTCTTTTCTTTTTCATTTCTCAGTTCTTTCTTTTCATTTTACCTTTTTATATGCGTTTTTTTCTTTTCTTTCGGTTCTTTTTTCATGGTTGATCTTTAAAAATGTACATAATGTCTTGAAAGTGTTGTCATATTTTTAAAGATGTTGATCATGTATTTAAAAAGATGATCACCTGTGCATGGCCACGCCCACTCATTCCCCAATTCCTCCCCTGTACACAGCCGCCAACTCCTTCCCCAACTCCCCAATTCTGCCATCTGCCGTCCACGTCCAACGAGCAATACAAGTGCAAGTGTTTGTTGTTGTTGCCTACTAGTACTTGTTGGAACCGCATCCCTCTAGCTACCTCTCCTCTCACTTGAATGAAGGTGGAAGAAGATTGGGGCGCATGTGCAACAACAACAACAACAACAACAACATCCCTCTAGCTACAATACAAGTGCAAGTGCAAGTGTTTGCTAACAATATGGACTTCGTAGTGCACAACTCATAGCGCAGGCATAGTATACTGGTCGTTCCTTTATGCACCTATATGGTTTCAGGTGCAGTCGTGCAGAGGTGGTGGCATGCTATTTCTAGCTGAAGGTTATGCATGAGGTGCAGCACCAGAAGGAACAAGAGAAACTTACAAGCAGCAGCAGCAGCAGCACAAACAGGAGAAACTTGAGAAGCAACAGCGGCGTCAGTGGCAATTGTGTTTAGGGGCTTGATTGTAATCTTCTTTCTTTCATGGGGGTCTTCTTTGCAGTGCATGGACTTCTGTGCTCTCCCATGTTGTGCACCATTGCAACTTCCACGAGCACGTGAATTGCAATCCAAAAAGAAAAGAAAGTGAAGACAATTATTCATAGCCACAGAAAATGCCTCAAAATCCAATCGAGCAGAACATCTGAAAAATCAAACCAACATTTAGGAAGACAACATCAGTGCTCATAGTTTAGATCCGATTGCTAGTCAGGACAAGAGTTTTCACCCTGGACATAAAGTAGTCTTCAATCAACTCTTGATGACGAATTGTTCAACGGTCGCCTCCGTCTTTACTCCATGCCAGGCCAAAAAGGCACTAGATTTGTGAGACATCTTCCCGCCTAAGACCACCGCCACAGCCGTCAGGGGGCCGCCCATGTCTCAACACAGATCTGGCTGCACTAGTAGAAAAAGGGTCAAATCTGAGAAACATTAGTACCGGTTTGCATATGAGCCGGCACTAATGTGTCCATTAGTGCTGGTTCAAATGACTAGGCGGGAGGAGATCTTTAGTACCGGTTCAATGCGAATCTTTAGTACCGGTTCGTGGAACGAACCGGTACTAAAGAGGTTGTGGCAGGGCTATTTTTAGTCCCACCTTGCTCCCCTAGCAAGATTTTAACCACCTTAAATATGTTACTTCTCAAACTATCACAAGCATTTGGTCTTCATTGAACTCTATGTGTAGGATCTGTGGCTGCAATAGGAGTCTTCGCCGGTTCTTAAATCGGTGGTAGATTCCTATTGACAATTTAGATTCTATAAAAAAAGATCATTGATGATCAATGTATTTTTTATGTACTTCTCTGTAGCAGTAGCGCGTTTTGGCTGAAAGGCGGTACCGATGAATGTATTTTTTCTGCGTTCAGATGCACAATTTAAATATGTTACTTCTCAAACTATCACAAGCATTTGGTCTTTATTGAACTCTGTGTGTATAATTTATGGACTCAATATGAGTCTTCGCCGATTTCGGACGAGAACTCATCAGTTACACGGGCACTTCATTTTCTTTAACTTATTTGAAGTCCAGACTTTTTTTGAGCCGGCATTATGCAGCATTCGAAGTGACATCATCAATTTCCAACACGTTCTAACATTATTTGCTGTTTTTCAGTCACCGGTTTGTTTAGATCAAAGTTAAATGACCGTGAAAATGAAAATTACTACAAAACAAACTCTGAAAATGTTGAAGGTATCATCATTTCACCCGCATAGCATGTGCAAAAGAGTAGAGAGGGTCAGGGCAAAAACTGGACGAACTTCGTGTACAAACTGGACAATCTCTTTCGGAGTATCAGGGTTTCGGACGAGAACTCATCAGTTACACGGGCACTTTATTTTTTTAACTTATTTGAACTCCAGACTTTTTTTGAGCCGACATTATGCAGCATTCGAAGCGACATCATCAATTTCCAACACTTTCTGACATCATTTAGTTTGCTACTTTAGGCAGCACCCAAGGTTTGCACGCCACATACCACACATAACACCACAGTCTCAATAGGCTACAACAGCCACGCACGCCATAATGAAAACAACAAACTAAGAGGGGACCCGACCCACTCTAGCTCACAAACAAGACCCTAGAGGAACAAGATACGCTTCAATTCGCTTGCCGCAGCCTTGGGATACATGTAGCGATCTTCTCCATAGTGCTCTTCAAATGGTCTGCATCACCTTGCTTCCCCAGCGGTGCCCAACTCTGTAAAAATAAATGGCATTTGAAGATAACATCAGTAGGATTGGAAGGAAACTTATGTTCCATAGTCATTTTATTACGCACAGTCCAAAGGGACCAGAGTAAGGCCCCTACGCAGGTCCACAAGATCCTGGCCTTGGCACCCCTCTGTGCCTGTAAAATAGCCAGCAGCTCAGACCCAGTGCTAGGATTCCAATTCTGTTGGAAAACCTGTCGCACCGCGCTCCAGGCAAAGCGGGCCAGAGCGCATTGGAACATGACGTGGTTCGCGTCCTCTAGCGACTCACATACCACGCACGTCCCGTCCGAAGGCCCATTCCGTTTAGCTACGTTCTCCGCCGTCGGAAGCCTATTGCGAAATAACTGCCACATAAAGATCTTAATCTTTAACGGCACCCTAGCCTTCCAAAGGTTCCTGGCAGTATCCAACGCAGTGCCCTCTGTCAGCTTATTGTAAAGGGACTTCACTGAGAATTTCCGAGACACGGAGAGGTCCCAAGAAACCGTATCCTCATCTAGATTTACCGAAATTTGTTCCAGCCACGCCTGAAGCAAGCCCCAACTTGCTAATTCCGCCGCATTCAACTGTCTCCGAAAGTTAATCAAAGGCGGCGTAGCGCGAAGAGCCTCTCCCACCCTGAGTAGCGGGTCCGCCGTCACCTGATATAACTGCGGGAACTCCTGCCAAAGCGGCTTGTCACCCAACCAGCGATCCAACCAGAACCTAGTCGAGTTGCCGCTATTCACCTCAAATCTCGCCCCCAGCGAGAAGGCTGGTCTAACCGCCTGGAGCCCATTCCAAAACGGCGAGCCCGAAGCCTTGGCGTTAAATACATCCCCGTCCGGGAAGTATTTGGCCCGCAGAAGGTCTGCCCACAGACCCTCTTCCTTAGCCGCTAGCTTCCACCACCATTTTGATAGCAGCGCCACGTTCATAAGTTTAGAATTAGTGATCCCTAGCCCACCATGCTTCTTAGGTCGGCAGACCGCCGCCCATTTTAACATATGGTATTTCCTTTTGTGACCCGCTCCTTCCCAAAAGAATTTTGAGCGCGGCGTATCTAACTTCCCATGCACCCCATCAGCTAACAAGAACATCCCCATCGTAAAAAGAGGGAGGGAAGACAGGCTCGAGTTGGTAAGAATTAACCGAGCCGCCGAAGACATAAAGCGTCCCCGCCATGGGCTAACCCTATTGGCAACCTTACCATACATCGCTTCCCATTCGAAGATGGTAAGGGTTTTAGGCGCGATCGATAGCCCTAGGTACTTAATTGGAAAACTCCCTAGTTTACAATTAAGGAGATTGGCTATTCGGACACGTTCGAGCTGGTCCAATCCCATTATAATTACCTCACTTTTGAGGAAATTAATCTTGAGCCCTGATAGCATTTCAAAAGCTAGGAGGAGCAGCTTGATAGTAGCGATGCTGTGATCATCAGGCTGAAATAACAGCATTGTATCATCCGCGTATTGCAGATGCGTCACCCCCCTGGGATGAGGTGTGGCACTACGCCTTTCACGTGACCCGCCCCTCGGGCCCTCGCGACCATCGCAGCAAGTGCGTCTGCCACAAAGTTAAAGATCAAAGGGGAGCTAGGGTCTCCTTGCCGAAGACCCCTTTTGTTACGGAAAAATTTACAAATCTCCCCGTTTTCAGTCACCAATTTGTTTAGATCAGAGCTAAATGACTGTGAAAATGAAAATCACTACAAAACAAAGTCTGAAAATGTTGAAGGTATCATCATTTCACCCGTATAGCATGTGCGAAAGAGTACAGAGGGTCACGGCAAAAACTGGACGAACTTCGTGTACAAACTGGACAATCTCTTTCGGAGTATCAGGGTTTCGGACGAGGACTCATCAGTTACACGGGCACTTCTGTTTTTCAGTCATTTACCAATTTGTTTAGAGAGCTAAATGACCGTGAAACAGTAAATCACAACAAAACGAACTCTGAAAAAGCAGAAAAGAAAAAAACTATATAAAAAAATTACTCAAAAATAAATAGAAGAAAATAAATAATGTAGAAAAAAACTATATAAAGCAAAAATATTCACACAAAACTAAATA
>NC_057807.1:6748506-6753425 GCF_018294505.1 Triticum aestivum
AACTAGTTGAATTAATAGAACTAGTTTATTTTTAGTAAGAAAATTTAGGTATATGAGATTATTTGAACTAATTAAAATTTAGGTATATGAGATTATTTGAATTAATATAACTAGTTTATTTTTAGTAAATGCTTAATTGAATTAGTTGAATTAATTGAATTAGTAAGTGTTTAATGTTTCGTCTATATGAACATAGGAAATGTCGTCTGACGACAGAAAAAATTTCATTATGTGCGAATACTGTGAAGACCAGCGCGGCATGTGCAACAGAAATTTCCTTGTTGATGATAGGCGATTCAGCATCAAGCTGGATGAGACCTTCGAATTCAATATAGTAAGTCACAACGACAAGTCTGTTTTCGTAATTAAGCATGACTTATATATGCTTCATTTGCCTGACTTATAATTTTTAATTTTCACTATTATACTAGCGCATCCCCTGCCATGCAAGAATTTTTGTCTTGGATAAGATAGGTTTCAATGCTATGGAAACTATGGAGGTAAAGAGAGTTTACCTGAAAACTGAGCATGGTTATACTTTCAACGTCAAAGTATACAATGCAAACAGGTACACCTATTTTGAATCCAAAACTTGGCAAGCACTATGCAAGGCTTATGCATTTGAGCCTGATATGGTTATCACCTTTGATATTCGTCCGGAAAATGATATGGAAGGTAATAGAGACATATGGGTCGATGTGCAGACGCCTCCAGTTCTACCATTATGTGAGTTCTTCTCAACTATATTTTTGTCTTTGATATTGCTTATTCAAAAATAATTGACAACTAATTCCTATTGACAGCTTATTTCCATTCAAGCAAACATGTCCGGCGCTTGGTAGACAGGACCTACTACTGTCCCGGAGCTGAACTAAATTGCGAGGAGATAAGTCATTATGTTTCATGGCTTGAGGATCTTCATACTGTCAAGACAAATTTTCTTCCTGCACTTAGAAATGTTAGTACTCAAAATGTGCGACCAATAGTGATCGTATTGAACTACGGTCACATCTATTTAGGAATGATGGTAAGATTTTTACTATTTGTCCTCAGTACATCTTTTGCATACATAATTTTTTTGCTAAACTTCCATTGCTAAGTATATTAATGAAGTACTATATGATGTTCTTCAACAGGGACTCCCGATGACAGTTGTGCCTCAGGGGATCGAGATTAAAGGTCGCATGTCAATTGTTAGCTTACGACCAAGATATTCTGCATTGCACATGAGTGCATTCAGGATTTCTAGAAGCGATGAATGCTTAATAGTGAAAGATTGGAGGAAAATTGTTAACCATCGCAGAGAAGTACTAGGGGGAAGCAATGAGAAGTGCAGCCCACGATTAGGAGATAGGTTCATCTGTATGCTCTAGTATGATGAATCAGGAGAGCTATACATGTTCTATGCTATTTTACCTGAGAGAGAGAGTAGCAGGAGTGATTTAGCTAGTTCATGCTCTTAGTACTTGTCCTTTCATGTCCGTGTTCTTCGTTCTGAACTTAATCTCAAAGAGTGATTTGCTTTTGTGGTGTTATACATGAACGCTTATAATATCATGACAATCATGTTGAACTCGATGATATTTTTGCTTCTGGTACAAGTGAATGTTTCTTGTTTGTTGGTGGTGATTAGATAGCGGTAATGACTATGATGATTAAATAGTGATAATGACGACTAGGATGATTTTTAGCTAGCTAGCTATAGTATATATACTCTTGTTGATGATATGATGCAAGAGTTTTTATATTAATATGATGATGATGATGAGTTATTATATCATTTAATGAAAGAAACCGCAGATTAGTTTCAGCTGGATGGATCCTACCTAAGTGATCAAGTATATATATGCCATATCCATATATATTATACTTGATCACCTAATTAGGTGATCAAGTATAATATGGATATGGCATATACTTGATCACTTAGCTAGTAGCTAGATCCAATGCATCCAGTCGAAACTAATCCGCGGTACTTTCACCTAATGATTTAACAACTCATTATAATGTAAAACAATCACTAAATTAAATTGAAAACACAAAATTAAAGGAAAAAATAAAAAAACACCCAAACATTTAGTACCGGTTGGTGTTACCAACCGGTACTAATGTCCTACACGCACCCGGGCCTGGCTCGTGCCACGTGGTGGCACTTTAGCGCTGGTTCGTGACGAACCGGTACTAAAGGGGGGGACCTTTAGTCACCACTCTTTAGTGCCGGTTGGCGAACCGGCACTAAAGGCCGTCACGAACCGGCACTAAAGGCCGGTTCTGCACTAGTGCTGCTACCACTTCACACTGATAGGAGTTACACTACAGTACACTAGACGACTACGTTCTTACCATTCATGTCTGTCCTTTAATAAATTCTTAATATTTGCGGATGTTTGTTGTGGGTTTCAATCAAATGTACATGTAAATCAATTGATTTTTGCATCAATTAGCATAGACCTCTCCCACATATAAGACACAAGTATGTCCATTGTGTATTACAAAAAAAATCATCATGTTTTAAGAAAGGTTCATCATGCATTTTAAGAAAGTTCCTCGTGTTTTCAGAAAATATTCATCATTATTTCCAAAAATGTATTCATGTATCTTAAAATGGCTATCAGGTATGTAGAAAAATTATTCACTATATTTCCAAGAATATTCATCATGTACCTAGACAATGTCACAATGTATTTAAACAATGTTCATAGTGTATTTCAAAATTGCCTTCATGTATCTTCAAATATTTATAGTATATTTTAGAAAATGTCACTAGTGCATAACCGGGCATTAGCACCGCTTCGTAAGGCCCTATAGTGCTGGTTATATAACCGGCACTAATTTGTGGTCACTAAAGGCCCCCCCCTTTAGTACCGGTTCAGCACGAACCGGTGCTAAAGGGCAACCACGTGGCACGAGCCAGCTCCGGGGGCCTGGAGCCCTTTAGTACCGGTTGGTAACACCAACCGGTACTATAAGGTTTGGTGGGTTTTTAGTTTTATGATTTCTTTTTCATTTAATTTTGTGTTTCCATTTTAATTCTTTTTCGTTTGCTGGTATTTTACGATACTACACATTGTACACGTTATGCATCATACATCATGCATGCTTTGTTTATCAACGCTGCTGCTATGTTCATTGCACCCGCAGATATAACATGCTCATGCATGCTTTGCATCATTACATCATCATATATATATAATAACAAGTCCTACTAATCATGCATCATCATACAACTTCTACTCGTTATTAATAATAAGTCATACGATCATCATCCTCATATATAGTCATCGAACCCAACCCTACATAATTGTTCTTAGCACATGATCATCAGTATCAGGTAGGACCTAAACACCCTTAAGGTAAAATAGCATAAAACAATATAGACCCTGACTCTCCATTATGAAGAATGGCGATCATCCTGTCTCCAATTCTTGCCTTTCGCTGCTTATTGCTTCCAAGAAGCTCCTTACGACTATCCATACATTTTTTCCATTCTTTGATTGTTATGTCTCCACTTCTTTTAGAAACCCGGTATGGACAGTTGAGATTCGTAGGACGACCTGGTCGTATGTTCAAAACATGAAGGCTACCACGCGTATACATCAGATGAGGCACACAATCATTCGGGATTATCTGTTGAAAAACATAATAATAACTCTGTAGTTAGCAATGATGTACTAGTTTTAGAAGTGTGCAAAAAGATGCACGGATGTTGTAATAGTAAAAAATAATCTTACCAGGGTATCTCCATGGTAGTTACCGTAGTTCAACACGTGCACTAGTGGCACGTATTGACCATAATGTTGAGGAGTTTGATTGTAGATATTGTAATTCTCAAGATCAGTACAAAATCCGATCAGATGATTTTTCTCCTGATAAGTTAATTCGGAGCCTTCAGTGTAGTATGTTCTGTCTACCATCTTTTGCACATTCTTTGAAGAATGAAAATAAGCTGTCAATGGAGATAAGTTGTCAACATTATATTTTGAAATAAACAATATAAATTACTTAATAACTATGTTTAGCTCACATGAGGGAAGAACTGGAGGTGTATCCACAAAGACCCAAATCGAAGGTGTCTCTTGCTCGATTGTAGGATCACCAAGATCCATGGTGACAAGCATACCCTCATCAAGACCATACATCTTGCAAAATGCATCCCAATTTTTGCAACCAAAATGGGTTACACTCTGAGCATTGTACAGCTTTACTTGAAAATCCACACCATGTTCGGTACATAGGATAATTTTTTTGGTTTCGAAATTTTCATGGTCTTCAAAACCCATCCTCTCCAAGACATAGCGTCTTGCAAAGCATGGGATAATCTAGTCGAATTGGAAAAGATGAAAAATACACATTAAAATAGTTGAAGTCGTGCTTAATTACGAAAAAAACTATTGTCGTCGTTGCGTACCGTATGAACATCGCACGTCTCCTCGAGCTTAATGCTGAAGCGCCGATCTTCGTCCAGCTCAATGAACCTGTCGCACATACCTCGGTCGTCGTGGCACCAGTCGCACTCCCCCGGGCGGTTTTCGTCGTCCGATGAATACGACATTTCCGGCCTACGTTCATAATTTAGTTTTATTAATTAAGTCAACTATCTAGTTCAACTACTAAGCACTTACTATAAATAAATAAGTAGTACTTACTAAAAACAAACTACTTCTATATATAGTAAAATAAATTAGTTTATTAAATCAACTAGCTAGTTCAACTATATATAAACTACTTCTTCTTTTTTCCCTTTTTCTAAATACTATGAACAAAAAAATCATTAAAATTCTATGAACAAAATTAATTACACAATCTAAATGTCACCCAAAAAAATCTATTAACAATAATATCACCAAACATGCATATTCAATAATAATATCACCAAAAAAATCTATTAACAGAAAAAAAATCTATTAACAGAAAAAATC
>NC_057807.1:6757045-6757498 GCF_018294505.1 Triticum aestivum
AGTACCGGTTCATGGCATGAACCGGTACTAAAGGTTCACCACGAACCGGTGCTATTGATCGCCGCCACGAACCGGTGCTATTGTATACATTAGTGCCGGCTCTAATACAAACCGGCACTATTGGGCTTCACGTATGACCCTTTTTCTACTAGTGTGTTTGTCAAATAACTAAAAAATCATTTATTTCATATGTTTCAGAACATTCATTTTCATATGCATGGGCATTGTTTCCGTAAGGAAACATGTTTATTAAGTCATATAAAGCTTTTTCATGTAGGTTAGCACATTTGATGCAGTATGCTACACATTTAAGAATAGTTATACAAAACAAAAGTTATGTGCCATCGGAAATTTTTTCTCAGGGCACATGAACATTGATTTTATGTAGATTAATATATTTTTTCAAATATCTTTTGTTCAAGCAAAAAAAATGTTTATGTTAATTTTCGGCTA
>NC_057807.1:6759164-6763572 GCF_018294505.1 Triticum aestivum
GACATGACCATGCAAGAGTTTAGTTAAGCCCTCGTGCTGTTCGAGAGCCAGTTCCCGTCGTCCTACGTCGAGGACTCCCAGCCTCCCATCGACTAGATGCCTCCTAATTCAAATGTTTTCGAGGTGCCGTCTACGGTTCCTTTTGTGCTGGCCCAGCCCAATGTTGTTTCTAATGCTGCTGCTCAAAAGTCAGCCGCAAAGAGAAGGATGGCAGGGGGACAACATGAAATGGCATTCGTTCCTCTCTATTGTCGTGCTTAACAAGATGTGTGAGATCATAGCTAGTGGGCTGAGGACTGACAAAGGCTTCAAGGAGGTGCGCTTGAACCTTGTTGCAAAGTAGGTGTTCGAGTTCGGTGGACAGGAGGTCACCTCGACCCAGGTGTACAACCACCTGAGGAAGTGGAGAGTGAGGTGGATCACCAGGTCCAAACTCAGAGACCTCAGCAGTGCTTCATGGGATGAGGACACCTGCTTGATCCTTTTGGAGGCAGAGCACTAGCAAGGCCACATCGCGGTTAGCTCACAAACCATGCCATTCTAATTAACAAGTAGTTTAAGCCTACGAATCATTGCCATACTAACTAACCACTCTGCCATGTTTCTTGCTTAGGCTCACCCCAAGGATGCAGAGTTCCTCAACACGCCTATTCAGAACTACCACTAGATGCAGCAGATCTTCTCCTTTGGGCTGGCAACCGACAAGCATGGCATGGGATCTGGTCAGCTACTGGCCTCGCTGATGCACGAGTGTCCAAACACCCAGGAGTCAGACACCATCAAAGTTGATGCTCCTGAGAAGGATGGGAACATGTTCCTATGGTTGATAGGAAGAGGAAGTGGGCAAGCTTCATGGAGGAGTTGAGCGTCTTCAGCAGGATGACTGAGGCAATGAAGGAGGTGGCCACCGCAATCAAGGAGAGAAAGATGATGGACGTCCACCCTAGGCTCTATGGTGCCGTCATGGAACAAGGTGGCTTCAGCCCAACGGTTCTCATGGTGTCTCTCAGCCACCTGCTGGACAACAAAGCTCAGAGTGTTGGGTTTGTTGCCAGTGGCGGATCCAGCACAGGTCATGGGTGTAAAAATGTACACACAATTTTTTCTACAAAAAACTCGTATTTAGAGGTACATGGCAAAAAATACATGCTTGAGAGCAGCCCACTCGTGAAAAATAGGCCAATAGCCCACTACGCAGTAGCCCAGGAGCAGCAACTAGTAACTTTTTCCCAAAGCCCAATGTCCTCACGCACGAGAGACTACTCTTCTTAGCTCCAGTCCAAAACTCCAAATCCACACACATAAGGGTCAGGCTACGGGGATGACTGACGCGACGTCGGGTAGGGAACCACTAGGCATGTCTCGGTCTTGTTCCAGCTGCAACAATTTCAAACTACAACCCTAAGGTGAATCCCCTCCAAACTTCCAATATGAAATTACATTCCTTGACATGTACATGTGTAGTTTTGTTTGGATTCACAGATATATAGCCACTGCTGCATTGCTTGATTTCATTAGTAAAAAGGAACAACTGAATTTTTGAAGGCTAACGGTACGCTGGTACGGCAAAAAAGATCAATGTTAGGGTGAAAAAAATTGAACACCCAAACTTGAATTCTTGGATCTGCCACTGCCCACATGGTGCTCTGGCTGAGGACCTGGCTGGGCAAGCACTACTACTAGTGCTGCTTATGCTGGTGGTGACGACGTGCATGATCCTCGACGGCAATAGCGCTAAGGACGATGATGACAATGACGACATATTTTGTGTAGTTGGGGCTTGAAAACAATATTATGCTCTGTTTATTTTGGTGAGGTGGTATATACTAACCCCTCACGGTGATCACGAACTTGCGGTGGTAGGATTACACCCTCTTTTGGATGTGGTGGTAGGATGCCACCAAAGTAGTGGTAGGTTAAACTTGCTATGCGGTATGATCATGCATGCTTACTAATGCTCTTCTGCTCCATTGCTTCTATGCTTAATTGCTTTCTCCTAGAGTGCTTCATTGCTTGTTGTTTGTGTGTTCCAATGCTTGTTGCTTCAACTTATTGCTCATTTGCACTGCTAGGCAAGTGGTATGTTGTGTTCGAAGGAGGGTTCCGGGGGTTTACAGTTCACGGGAAGCTTGCAGCCAACAAGTTTTAGGGTACAACGACAACATCCACATAGGGTTTAAGACTAGGCAGGCAGCAGAAGATGCTTACTCCAAGTATGTGTGAGAGCAGGCAAGCAACAAGGTTGGGGTTGGCAAGGTGGATCATCCGTTAGGGCTGAAGAACTTCATCATCTTCGTCCAGTTCATTGCCATAACAGTGTTGTGGCGTTGGTGTGCTTGGTGTGATCGTGTGTAAGGTGTAGTAGTATTGGGTAAGCTCACCAAGTAGGGTACAAGGTGAGCACAACTCTATGCTTGTATGCAACCAAACAACGTGCTCTTGTCTGACCGCATACAATGCGAGCAACCAAACGCGATGCGTAGAGGCATCGTTACAATGCAGGGAGAGGATATGCAGGTAACCAATCAGCATGCAAATGTTGATTTTTTGCATGCATATGCTCAGCCAAGTCCAGCTGGGACAAGTATGCAAATGGCCTAAAAACAATGCAGGTAACAACCGTACCACCTGGTCGGAGCTGTTCAAGGACACGAGCACATGGCTGGACATGAGCACATCGTACCACCTACAAACTAACGAGAAAACGAAATGTGTGAACCAGTGCCTCGAGACCTATCTCTGATGTTACATCCACGCGTGTCCAACCAAGTCACCCTCGCGGAATATTGGTACAACATGTACTACCATTCATTGGAATACTCCTTTTTCTGTGCTCTATGGACAGGAACCGCGCTCCAAGAATGTTTGTAAGAAGGTAAGTTGATGACTAAGCTGCTACAGCAACAACTCTCACTACAAAAAAAAGACACACCCGTGACATTTTGGGCCGAACGAATTTTTTTTGTCATACTTATGACACTTCTATGACGATAATTGTGACAAAACCCGGTATAATCATAGATGTGGTGGGCTCCTACTTCTATGACAAAAAATCATGACAGAAAATGGGCTTTTCATCCTGGGTGGGCCGGAGACGCAGCTGCATGACATTCTTTGGGCCGTCCATGATGAAAAAAACCGTGGTAGAAGCGAGGGCGAGGAAAATATCGGGGTGTTCCCGGTTACGGTGGGTGGTCGGGGCCGAGCGGTGCATGGAGGTTTGCGCGTTTCTCTCGTACACGCACGCACGTGGGTACGACGCGTTGGGCTCTAACTGGACCCGAGCAAGACGTTCGCCTACTGAACCCGAGCGATTGCACTGCAGGCTACGTGTTACTGAACCCGAGCGATCGATCGATGGCTGTTAACTGAACCCGATCGAGCGATTCCTTCGCTACTGCTGCTAACTGAAGCCGATCGATGTGACAAGTATGTCCATTGTGTATTACAAAAAAAATCATCATGTTTTAAGAAAGGTTCATCATGCATTTTAAGAAAGTTCCTCGTGTTTTCAGAAAATATTCATCATTATTTCCAAAAATGTATTCATGTATCTTAAAATGGCTATCAGGTATGTAGAAAAATTATTCACTATATTTCCAAGAATATTCATCATGTACCTAGACAATGTCACAATGTATTTAAACAATGTTCATAGTGTATTTCAAAATTGCCTTCATGTATCTTCAAATATTTATAGTATATTTTAGAAAATGTCACTAGTGCAGAACCGGGCATTAGCACCGGTTCGTAAGGCCCTATAGTGCCGGTTATATAACCGGCACTAATTTGTGGTCACTAAAGGCCCCCCCCTTTAGTACCGGTTCAGCACGAACCGGTGCTAAAGGGCAACCACGTGGCACGAGCCAGCTCCGGGGGCCTGGAGCCCTTTAGTACCGGTTGGTAACACCAACCGGTACTATAAGGTTTGGTGGATTTTTAGTTTTATGAATTCTTTTTCATTTAATTTTGTGTTTCCATTTTAATTCTTTTTCGTTTGCTGGTATTTTACGATACTACACATTGTACACGTTATGCATCATACATCATGCATGCTTTGTTTATCAACGCTGCTGCTATGTTCATTGCACCCGCAGATATAACATGCTCATGCATGCTTTGCATCATTACATCATCATATATATATAATAACAAGTCCTACTAATCATGCATCATCATACAACTTCTACTCGTTATTAATAATAAGTCATACGATCATCATCCTCATATATAGTCATCGAACCCAACCCTACATAATTGTTCTTAGCACATGATCATCAGTATCAGGTAGGACCTAAACACCCTTAAGGTAAAATAGCATAAAACAATATAGACCCTGACTCTCCATTATGAAGAATGGCGATCATCCTGTCTCCAATTCTTGCCTTTCGCTGCTTATTGCTTCCAA
>NC_057807.1:6765205-6765874 GCF_018294505.1 Triticum aestivum
CGCGTCGGCGTCGGCGAGATCGAGCGAGAGACTCTCTCGCGTGAGAAACGTGGAACAAAGTGGCGACGATAACTGATTTTTCGTAAGTGTAGTATATATAGGGGGAGCCTTTAGTACCGGTTTGAGCCACGAACCGGTACTAAAGGCCAATTTTGGCCAGCCCAAGCGGCGGGAAACGAGGACCTTTAGTACCGGTTGGTGGCTCCAACCGGTACTAAAGGCACACATTAGTACCGGTTGGAGCCACCAACCGGTACTAAAGGCCGTGCGCTGCCACCGCGGTGCGCTATCTTTAGTCCCACCTCGCCGAGCGAAGGGCAGCCGCACTGGTTTATAAACCGAGCCGCGGCTGCCCTTTCGAGCTCCTCTTTATATCAGGCTTCTGGGCCTAATTATGGCGCGCTGCCCGGTGAGCCTCCTGGACCGTCTGGGCCTGCATTTGCACACCCTAGGTCTTGTAGGCCCACCGGGCAGCGCCCCAACATTTTTTTTAAATTTTTTTCTTTTCTGCATTATTTATTTTCTTCTTTTTATTTTTGAGTAATTTTTTATATAGATATTTCTTTTCTGCATTATTTATCTTGTAGGCCCACCGGGCAGCGCCCCAACATTTTTTTTAATTTTTTTTTCTTTTCTGCATTATATATTTTCTTCTATTTATTTTTGAGT
>NC_057807.1:6765884-6769184 GCF_018294505.1 Triticum aestivum
GCGGTTAGCTCACAAACCATGCCATTCTAATTAACAAGTAGTTTAAGCCTACGAATCATTGCCATACTAACTAACCACTCTGCCATGTTTCTTGCTTAGGCTCACCCCAAGGATGCAGAGTTCCTCAACACGCCTATTCAGAACTACCACTAGATGCAGCAGATCTTCTCCTTTGGGCTGGCAACCGACAAGCATGGCATGGGATCTGGTCAGCTACTGGCCTCGCTGATGCACGAGTGTCCAAACACCCAGGAGTCAGACACCATCAAAGTTGATGCTCCTGAGAAGGATGGGAACATGTTCCTATGGTTGATAGGAAGAGGAAGTGGGCAAGCTTCATGGAGGAGTTGAGCGTCTTCAGCAGGATGACTGAGGCAATGAAGGAGGTGGCCACCGCAATCAAGGAGAGAAAGATGATGGACGTCCACCCTAGGCTCTATGGTGCCGTCATGGAACAAGGTGGCTTCAGCCCAACGGTTCTCATGGTGTCTCTCAGCCACCTGCTGGACAACAAAGCTCAGGGTGTTGGGTTTGTTGCCAGTGGCGGATCCAGCACAGGTCATGGGTGTAAAAATGTACACACAATTTTTTCTACAAAAAACTCGTATTTAGAGGTATATGGCAAAAAATACATGCTTGAGAGCAGCCCACTCGTGAAAAATAGGCCAATAGCCCACTACGCAGTAGCCCAGGAGCAGCAACTAGTAACTTTTTCCCAAAGCCCAATGTCCTCACGCACGAGAGACTACTCTTCTTAGCTCCAGTCCAAAACTCCAAATCCACACACATAAGGGTCAGGCTACGGGGATGACTGACGCGACGTCGGGTAGGGAACCACTAGGCATGTCTCGGTCTTGTTCCAGCTGCAACAATTTCAAACTACAACCCTAAGGTGAATCCCCTCCAAACTTCCAATATGAAATTACATTCCTTGACATGTACATGTGTAGTTTTGTTTGGATTCACATATATATAGCCACTGCTGCATTGCTTGATTTCATTAGTAAAAAGGAACAACTGAATTTTTTAAGGCTAACGGTACGCTGGTACGGCAAAAAAGATCAATGTTAGGGTGAAAAAAATTGAACACCCAAACTTGAATTCTTGGATCTGCCACTGCCCACATGGTGCTCTGGCTGAGGACCTGGCTGGGCAAGCACTACTACTAGTGCTGCTTATGCTGGTGGTGACGGCGTGCATGATCCTCGACGGCAATAGCGCTAAGGACGATGATGACAATGACGACATATTTTGTGTAGTTGGGGCTTGAAAACAATATTATGCTCTGTTTATTTTGGTGAGGTGGTATATACTAACCCCTCACGGTGATCACGAACTTGCGGTGGTAGGATTACACCCTCTTTTGGATGTGGTGGTAGGATGCCACCAAAGTAGTGGTAGGTTAAACTTGCTATGCGGTATGATCATGCATGCTTACTAATGCTCTTCTGCTCCATTGCTTCTATGCTTAATTGCTTTCTCCTAGAGTGCTTCATTGCTTGTTGTTTGTGTGTTCCAATGCTTGTTGCTTCAACTTATTGCTCATTTGCACTGCTAGGCAAGTGGTATGTTGTGTTCGAAGGAGGGTTCCGGGGGTTTACAGTTCATGGGAAGCTTGCAGCCAACAAGTTTTAGGGTACAACGACAACATCCACATAGGGTTTAAGACTAGGCAGGCAGCAGAAGATGCTTACTCCAAGTATGTGTGAGAGCAGGCAAGCAACAAGGTTGGGGTTGGCAAGGTGGATCATCCGTTAGGGCTGAAGAACTTCATCATCTTCGTCCAGTTCATTGCCATAACAGTGTTGTGGCGTTGGTGTGCTTGGTGTGATCGTGTGTAAGGTGTAGTAGTATTGGGTAAGCTCACCAAGTAGGGTACAAGGTGAGCACAACTCTATGCTTGTATGCAACCAAACAACGTGCTCTTGTCTGACCACATACAATGCGAGCAACCAAACGCGATGCGTAGAGGCATCGTTGCAATGCAGGGAGAGGATATGCAGGTAACCAATCAGCATGCAAATGTTGATTTTTTGCATGCATATGCTCAGCCAAGTCCAGCTGGGACAAGTATGCAAATGGCCTAAAAACAATGCAGGTAACAACCGTACCACCTGGTCGGAGCTGTTCAAGGACACGAGCACATGGCTGGACATGAGCACATCGTACCACCTACAAACTAACGAGAAAACGAAATGTGTGAACCAGTGCCTCGAGACCTATCTCTGATGTTACATCCACGCGTGTCCAACCAAGTCACCCTCGCGGAATATTGGTACAACATGTACTACCATTCATTGGAATACTCCTTTTTCTGTGCTCTATGGACAGGAACCGCGCTCCAAGAATGTTTGTAAGAAGGTAAGTTGATGACTAAGCTGCTACAGCAACAACTCTCACTACAAAAAAAAGACACACCCGTGACATTTTGGGCCGAACGAATTTTTTTTTGTCATACTTATGACACTTCTATGACGATAATTGTGACAAAACCCGGTATAATCATAGATGTGGTGGGCTCCTACTTCTATGACAAAAAATCATGACAGAAAATGGGCTTTTCATCCTGGGTGGGCCGGAGACGCAGCTGCATGACATTCTTTGGGCCGTCCATGATGAAAAAAACCGTGGTAGAAGCGAGGGCGAGGAAAATATCGGGGTGTTCCCGGTTACGGTGGGTGGTCGGGGCCGAGCGGTGCACGGAGGTTTGCGCGTTTCTCTCGTACATGCACGCGCGTGGGTGCGACGCGTTGGGCTCTAACTGGACCCGAGCAAGACGTTCGCCTACTGAACCCGAGCGATTGCACTGCAGGCTACGTGTTACTGAACCCGAGCGATCGATCGATGGCTGTTAACTGAACCCGATCGAGCGATTCCTTCGCTACTGCTGCTAACTGAAGCCGATCGATGTGACAAGTATGTCCATTGTGTATTACAAAAAAAATCATCATGTTTTAAGAAAGGTTCATCATGCATTTTAAGAAAGTTCCTCGTGTTTTCAGAAAATATTCATCATTATTTCCAAAAATGTATTCATGTATCTTAAAATGGCTATCAGGTATGTAGAAAAATTATTCACTATATTTCCAAGAATATTCATCATGTACCTAGACAATGTCACAATGTATTTAAACAATGTTCATAGTGTATTTCAAAATTGCCTTCATGTATCTTCAAATATTTATAGTATATTTTAGAAAATGTCACTAGTGCAGAACCGGGCATTAGCACCGGTTCGTAAGGCCCTATAGTGCCGGTTATATAACCGGCACTAATTTGTGGTCACTAAAGGCCCCCCCC
>NC_057807.1:6769194-6771226 GCF_018294505.1 Triticum aestivum
AAAATGAAGGCAGAAATGGTTGAAAGTTGATGGCGTCGCTTTGAATGGTGCATACTGAATGCACAAAAAGTCTGGAGTTGTAATAAGTTTAAAAAAATGAAATGCCTTTGTAACAGATGAGTTTAATTTCGTCAGAAACCTGAATACTTCGAAATAGATTGTCCAGTTTGTAAACGAAGTGCATCCAGTTTTTGCCGTAACCCTCTCTACTTTTTTGAACAATCTATGTGGGTGAAATGATGATACCATGCCAAGTTTCAACTTTTTCAGAGTTCATTTGTAGTGCTTTTCAATTTTCAGGTCATTTAGTTCTCAAAACAAATAATTGAATGCATGAAAAATAGCAAATGAAGGCAAAAATGGTTGAAAGTTGATGGCGTCGCTTTGAATGGTGCATACTAAACGCAAAAAAATATAAGAGCATTTACATCACGATCTTATATTTCTTTAGAGTCTAAACTGTCAATATGATCTTATAACATCAAAAATACTTTGATCATCAATGATCTTTGTGTGTACAATCTGAATTCTCAATATGAGTCATCAACGATTTATAAACCGATGAAGACTCATATTGCGGTCACAAATTCTACACGTAGAGTTCAATGAAGACCAAGTGCTTGTGATAGTTTGAGAAATAACATATTTAAGGTGGTAAAAGGCTTGTTAGGGGAGAGAGGTGGGACTAAAAACAGCTTGCCATAACCTCATTAGTACCGGTTCGTGGTACGAACCGGCACTAAATGGTGATGGTGGGGCCATAGCCTGACCGCAGGCTGACACAACCCCTTCAGTACCGGTTCATGGCATGAACCGGTACTAAAGGTTCACCACGAACCGGTGCTATTGATCGCCGCCACGAACCGGTGCTATTGTATACATTAGTGCCGGCTCTAATACAAACCGGCACTATTGGGCTTCACGTATGACCCTTTTTCTACTAGTGTGTTTGTCAAATAACTAAAAAATCATTTATTTCATATGTTTCAGAACATTCATTTTCATATGCATGGGCATTGTTTCCGTAAGGAAACATGTTTATTAAGTCATATAAAGCTTTTTCATGTAGGTTAGCACATTTGATGCAGTATGCTACACATTTAAGAATAGTTATACAAAACAAAAGTTATGTGCCATCGGAAATTTTTTCTCAGGGCACATGAACATTGATTTTATGTAGATTAATATATTTTTTCAAATATCTTTTGTTCAAGCAAAAAAAATGTTTATGTTAATTTTCGGCTAGTTGTGGAAGTTATGACTTTACTAAATTTCTTGTCTAACATAAAGTCACATGCATATAGACGACGTTTTTTCAACACTCACGTGAGTAAGATAGCTATTTTTTTTCTTAGAAATGCATGTAACTTTATTCATATTGAAAACCATTATGGATGCGTTTGGTTGCTCGCATCAGGCCCGGCTAGGTCCGAGAGGGCAGTTTTCGGCATGTTTGGTTGCCTAACCCGCATCTAAATCTTGGCCTCCACGAACCTTAAAGGAGTGCTCAGCCAGACCCACTAGGAACGGCCGAATCGACAGTTTCCAGCGAGCCAGGCTCGAGTGATGCAGGGGAAGGGAAAGCCGCGCTATGCAGTTGCGGGCAGGGAGATGGCAGGAGCGATGGCACATCTTCGAAAAAGCGGCTAGACCAATTCGAGTCACCGCCCGCTGATTCGGCCGCCCTATATAGCCAGGGTGACCGCCACGGCAAAACTCCCGCCACCATTTCCCCCCCTCCCGAGCTTTCCCTCCAGCGCAGATCGACTTCCACGACGAGGTATGCAGCGCCAATACTTTGGTGACCGGTTGACTGTGGTGGCGGATAGACTGCTCCTCTTCTCTGACGTGCCAGGCACCTCCTCGACAGCTCCTTCGAGGGCGTCTATAAGTTCAATCACCCCATCCCCTCTACTAGTTCTAGCTAGATATGGCGATGTGGTAGGGTTAGATCTTCCGATCTGTTTGACAGTGATGTCGTAGTAGCTAGTTGTGATGGATTTGAAGCATGTTAGGGGTTGTTTTCATGTCG
>NC_057807.1:6771709-6775314 GCF_018294505.1 Triticum aestivum
AGTGATGTGTTCTGTTGTGTTCAACTGTGGTATGTTTTGATGGATTTGGTAGGGTTGTCTTCAACTAGATCATCCATGTGTGCATGTGTTACTGCTAGTTCGACCTGTCCATGTTTTTTGGGTAGTTCCTCCTGTCCATGTGTAGTGTGTTGTGGTGTTGATGATGCTTACATTTGTAGGACATGACCATGCAAGAGTTTAGTTAAGCCCTCGTGCTGTTCGAGAGCCAGTTCCCGTCGTCCTACGTCGAGGACTCCCAGCCTCCCATCGACTAGATGCCTCCTAATTCAAATGTTTTCGAGGTGCCGTCTACGGTTCCTTTTGTGCTGGCCCAGCCCAATGTTGTTTCTAATGCTGCTGCTCAAAAGTCAGCCGCAAAGAGAAGGATGGCAGGGGGACAACATGAAATGGCATTCGTTCCTCTCTATTGTCGTGCTTAACAAGATGTGTGAGATCATAGCTAGTGGGCTGAGGACTGACAAAGGCTTCAAGGAGGTGCGCTTGAACCTTGTTGCAAAGTAGGTGTTCGAGTTCGGTGGACAGGAGGTCACCTCGACCCAGGTGTACAACCACCTGAGGAAGTGGAGAGTGAGGTGGATCACCAGGTCCAAACTCAGAGACCTCAGCAGTGCTTCATGGGATGAGGACACCTGCTTGATCCTTTTGGAGGCAGAGCACTAGCAAGGCCACATCGCGGTTAGCTCACAAACCATGCCATTCTAATTAACAAGTAGTTTAAGCCTACGAATCATTGCCATACTAACTAACCACCTGCTGGACAACAAAGCTCAGGGTGTTGGGTTTGTTGCCAGTGGCGGATCCAGCACAGGTCATGGGTGTAAAAATGTACACACAATTTTTTCTACAAAAAACTCGTATTTAGAGGTATATGGCAAAAAATACATGCTTGAGAGCAGCCCACTCGTGAAAAATAGGCCAATAGCCCACTACGCAGTAGCCCAGGAGCAGCAACTAGTAACTTTTGCCCAAAGCCCAATGTCCTCACGCACGAGAGACTACTCTTCTTAGCTCCAGTCCAAAACTCCAAATCCACACACATAAGGGTCAGGCTACGGGGATGACCGACGCGACGTCGGGTAGGGAACCACTAGGCATGTCTCGGTCTTGTTCCAGCTGCAACAATTTCAAACTACAACCCTAAGGTGAATCCCCTCCAAACTTCCAATATGAAATTACATTCCTTGACATGTACATGTGTAGTTTTGTTTGGATTCACAGATATATAGCCACTGCTGCATTGCTTGATTTCATTAGTAAAAAGGAACAACTGAATTTTTGAAGGCTAACGGTACGCTGGTACGGCAAAAAAGATCAATGTTAGGGTGAAAAAAATTGAACACCCAAACTTGAATTCTTGGATCTGCCACTGCCCACATGGTGCTCTGGCTGAGGACCTGGCTGGGCAAGCACTACTACTAGTGCTGCTTATGCTGGTGGTGACGGCGTGCATGATCCTCGACGGCAATAGCGCTAAGGACGATGATGACAATGACGACATATTTTGTGTAGTTGGGGCTTGAAAACAATATTATGCTCTGTTTATTTTGGTGAGGTGGTATATACTAACCCCTCACGGTGATCACGAACTTGCGGTGGTAGGATTACACCCTCTTTTGGATGTGGTGGTAGGATGCCACCAAAGTATTGGTAGGTTAAACTTGCTATGCGGTATGATCATGCATGCTTACTAATGCTCTTCTGCTCCATTGCTTCTATGCTTAATTGCTTTCTCCTAGAGTGCTTCATTGCTTGTTGTTTGTGTGTTCCAATGCTTGTTGCTTCAACTTATTGCTCATTTGCACTGCTAGGCAAGTGGTATGTTGTGTTCGAAGGAGGGTTCCGGGGGTTTACAGTTCATGGGAAGCTTGCAGCCAACAAGTTTTAGGGTACAACGACAACATCCACATAGGGTTTAAGACTAGGCAGGCAGCAGAAGATGCTTACTCCAAGTATGTGTGAGAGCAGGCAAGCAACAAGGTTGGGGTTGGCAAGGTGGATCATCCGTTAGGGCTGAAGAACTTCATCATCTTCGTCCAGTTCATTGCCATAACAGTGTTGTGGCGTTGGTGTGCTCGGTGTGATCGTGTGTAAGGTGTAGTAGTATTGGGTAAGCTCACCAAGTAGGGTACAAGGTGAGCACAACTCTATGCTTGTATGCAACCAAACAACGTGCTCTTGTCTGACCGCATACAATGCGAGCAACCAAACGTGATGCGTAGAGGCATCGTTGCAATGCAGGGAGAGGATATGCAGGTAACCAATCAGCATGCAAATGTTGATTTTTTGCATGCATATGCTCAGCCAAGTCCAGCTGGGACAAGTATGCAAATGGCCTAAAAACAATGCAGGTAACAACCGTACCACCTGGTCGGAGCTGTTCAAGGACACGAGCACATGGCTGGACATGAGCACATCGTACCACCTACAAACTAACGGGCAAACGAAATGTGTGAACCAGTGCCTCGAGACCTATCTCTGATGTTACATCCACGCGTGTCCAACCAAGTCACCCTCGCGGAATATTGGTACAACATGTACTACCATTCATTGGAATACTCCTTTTTCTGTGCTCTATGGACAGGAACCGCGCTCCAAGAATGTTTGTAAGAAGGTAAGTTGATGACTAAGCTGCTACAGCAACAACTCTCACTACAAAAAAAAGACACACCCGTGACATTTTGGGCCGAACGAATTTTTTTTTGTCATACTTATGACACTTCTATGACGATAATTGTGACAAAACCCGGTATAATCATAGATGTGGTGGGCTCCTACTTCTATGACAAAAAATCATGACAGAAAATGGGCTTTTCATCCTGGGTGGGCCGGAGACGCAGCTGCATGACATTCTTTGGGCCGTCCATGACGAAAAAAACCATGGTAGAAGCGAGGGCGAGGAAAATATCGGGGTGTTCCCGGTTACGGTGGGTGGTCGGGGCCGAGCGGTGCACGGAGGTTTGCGCGTTTCTCTCGTACACGCACGCGCGTGGGTGCGACGCGTTGGGCTCTAACTGGACCCGAGCAAGACGTTCGCCTACTGAACCCGAGCGATTGCACTGCAGGCTACGCGTTACTGAACCCGAGCGATCGATCAATGGCTGTTAACTGAACCCGATCGAGCGATTCCTTCGCTACTGCTGCTAACTGAAGCCGATCGATGCGACAAGTATGTCCATTGTGTATTACAAAAAAAATCATCATGTTTTAAGAAAGGTTCATCATGCATTTTAAGAAAGTTCCTCGTGTTTTCAGAAAATATTCATCATTATTTCCAAAAATGTATTCATGTATCTTAAAATGGCTATCAGGTATGTAGAAAAATTATTCACTATATTTCCAAGAATATTCATCATGTACCTAGACAATGTCACAATGTATTTAAACAATGTTCATAGTGTATTTCAAAATTGCCTTCATGTATCTTCAAATATTTATAGTATATTTTAGAAAATGTCACTAGTGCAGAACCGGGCATTAGCACCGGTTCGTAAGGCCCTATAGTGCCGGTTATATAACCGGCACTAATTTGTGGTCACTAAAGGCCCCCCCCTTTAGTACCGGTTCAGCACGAACCGGTGCTAAAG